>NW_021518232.1:0-3196 GCF_001605985.2 Dendrobium catenatum | reverse complement strand
TTTCTCGCAACATTTTCCTCTCTTTTTCTCTCTCACTAAGACCTTCTCTTGAAATAGCAGAAAGTTCAAAGGATAAGAAGCTAAGATAAAACAAATAATATATTAATCTATATAATAATCCACTTTATCACCTTTCCCTTTTCTTTCATTCCCAATGTTTACTTCTCTTAGCTTTAACAACATCTGCAACTAAGTCTCTAAAACCGATGTGCCTCTAGTGATCAATCCTTGGTATTGATTGCCAATAACCATGCTCGTTGGCCAGCCAACTTACTTATCAACTGATCTCGCATAGTTGTCAATAATGAAAAGTACGCTCATAGCACAACCCACATAGGTTGGGGTTTACACTTTTAAAATAACATGAAATATTAACAAATGTGCATAACTTATAAAAAATCATTAATATAAATGAAAAAAATATTCTAATGCAAAAAAAAAAAACACTATTGTTATAATGTATTTAAGTAGAGCATAGTATTTCTTTGATTTATTAAGTACGTGCACCAAGGGCCCATGTAAATTTATTAGTATCATATAAATCTCATCATTACATCAAAGTTGTTCATAATATTGTATAATTCAGGTGAAGACATAAGTTATGGGATTGGTGACATGAAGTAGCAAGAGCATGAATAGATTCAGTCAACTTGAAATGGATATAATGATATATATATTAATTCTTGACCTGAATGATATAGTTGAAACATGCAATCTTATAGCAAGCATCTCTAATCCACAACTTAGCCTTCAGAAGTCTTCTTTCATTCATTTGCTTAGTTCATGCATTTAAGAATTCAATTTTAACAGCAAATGGGATGTAAACAACAAAAAATAAATCATGAATAGAATTTAAGGGAATGTAATCGATAAATACCAAGTCCTTTAGCAGTCATAATTAATTAAAAACTGAGCATAGTATGTTCCAATCCTTGAAAAAGATGTCATAGCTTATAAATTATATTTGACTATCTTTACACCTTTGAAGATGTTTCCTAGGTACTTATCCACAAGCCAAAGAGTAAAATAAACCCATGTGAAGAGACAGACCTTTATAGTTAGAAAATTTTGGGAGTTTAATGAATGGTTACTTGTCTAAGAAAAAGAAAAAAAAAACCATAGGAAAGATGTAGGAATAAAGTTTAAGGGAAGTTATTGAATAAATAACAAGTTCTTTAGAAGTCATAATTAATTAAAAATGGAGCATACCAATTCTTGAAAAAGATGTCATAGCTTATAAATTATATTTGATTATCTTTACACGTTCGAAGATGTTTCCTAGGTACTTATCCACAAGTCAAAGAGTAAAAAAAGTCCATGTATGAAGAGACGAGCCTTTATAGTTAGAAATTTTTGTTAGTTTAATGAATGTCTACTTGTCTAAGAAAAAGAAAAAAAAAGGAAAGATGATTATGAAATTATTATATACTCTTTTCTTGATAAAAAAGAGAAAGTAAAAAAATATTAAAAAAATCTAAACTTAAAGGCAAAATCATTTTTAATTAGTGCATCAATAACTGTTTATAACCTTGTTCCTTATCTAAAAATAATAAAAATAATTATGTAGCCATTTTGTAATATCTGTCTATCGTTATCATACAACTCTTGAGCTTTATAGGCTATCATATAAAGATGTATTTTTTATACTTCTAACAAATTTGTTGTGTTACTCAATTTGACAGTGAACACACTCACTTGCATGAGAATCAAACTTAGCAATGAAAACACTTTCACTTTGCTATATCTACACTCTAACAATTCTTTTTTTTTTTTTTTTAAATTCATACAAGTAAAATAAATCAATCAATTTAGAATAAAAAATGAACCATGAAAACTACATAGCGCTCTTAATGCATTATGTATTATAGCGTGCACATAACGCATGCCTTTTTTCTTCTGCCATGCAAATAGTGCATATGTGCGCAGTGCTATGCGATGGGCTAGTTCATGAGCTATTTTGCACCTTTGATATGTATGATATCTTGCTCACTTGTCTTGATCAAGATGTCACTCAAAATCATCATTAGCATTGACATCTTGTCATGATAAAGACATTTCCTGTCACAAGCTGAATCCCATTGGATTGCACTCCAACAGACTCCTTATCTTAATTTACAGCTCCTCTCAATGAAGTTGAGAAAAATGCCATCAAATCTCTTTGGCGCTGATCATTATATTTATGGTTCACCTCTTAAAGTTGATAGAGAATTTTTCTTGTTTGAAGTAGCTTTAGAGTGAATTTAATCATTGCTTTGATGATTATTTTTTAAGTCAAAATTTGGACACTTTCTTTTTAAAAATCTCTTCAAAATCTTATTAAAGTTAGGAATTTTTTTTAAACTTTGTATTCAAAGTAGTCGAGGGAATCAGGTCTGCTTTTGACAATCTTAGACTTGGAGATTGAATTTTAATATATCGACTTGAGGGAGTCATTTCTATGGGCAACCCCTTTCAATCTTAATGAGAGTTTATTGAAATATTTTGGTACCTTGGTTCATGAGTGGTAAACTTATCGGAATTATTTATGACAACTTCTTTGTTGCTGTGCTTTTGATTCTGAAATATCATTTGTCCTACAATGCCCTCTTATCCCTTGGAATCTCCTACTGGACATGAATTTTATGCAACATTGTTTTTTTTGGGAATCATCAACAATAGATTTCACACTTGCTTTTATTATTTCAGTGTTTTAGTATTATGTTCGTACGACTGCATCTTTCATTTGATATCATCGAATGCTTTTGGTCATAGAATCAACTTTGAAGGTCAAGATATAACCTTCTTCATCTAGTATCCTAAATCAAGATCAAGTTCATCTTCAAGCTAGAAATAAGCCTTATTTTTTGAAGCTGTCACATGACGCCCTTACCAAGCTTGAATTTTTACGGTCAAACTTTTATGAAGTTCGAAGTTTTATTATTATTAAGTTAAACCTGATGTGAAACAAACAAGAATTACTTTAAGAAATTAAAGAGAGTGAATTAACAAAGTGTTCCCACAATAAAGTTATTACTTATAACAAAGATTGGTCCTTAGAATTCTTGGTTTTTAACTTGCTTAGGCAAAGAAGAGCGGAATCGATTAACCAAACAATTCAAGAAACGCAAAGAGTAATTGTACGTTATGACGATAAACAAGAATCCGTCATTTATTAATGAAAACTTTCACCTTTGGAGCCCATACGCTCAACTAGTCT
>NW_021518231.1:0-294 GCF_001605985.2 Dendrobium catenatum | reverse complement strand
TGTACCGAGTTTTTCGCGCTTTTTTGCCTAAAACCGAACCTTCCTCTGCGTACGTTCACTGGATAAAACAAAAGTTCCTTTTAATCACACTAACATCCCAAAGCTTATCACTGGCTCTATTTTACTGGATGCTTGGGGATTCCCTTATATTTTTGCTACTTTGTTTTTTTCACGCTGATGGTTGGTATACCCATTTATTGATATTTTCTTGCTCTATTTTTTACTGTTTTTCTTTTAGTATCTTAGCAATTATGTTTTTTGCTGTTGTACTCAGGTTATTTGCAAGCTTCTACC
>NW_021518230.1:0-214 GCF_001605985.2 Dendrobium catenatum | reverse complement strand
ATCCGATCTGATTTTTCACAACCTTAGTTCAAAGGAGAATCAAAGCACGTCATGTCGACCGGTACACAGCCGCGATACACAATAAGAAGGTGATGTGGCATGCTCTGAATTGCCTTCGGATGCCGTCCAATATCCTCACATGATAAGTAATGCTTCCTTAGGTCTTGTTGCGTCATAGAATATTCGCGGCGGTAGAGAAATATATAGTTAATGT
>NW_021518229.1:0-275 GCF_001605985.2 Dendrobium catenatum | reverse complement strand
GGTATACAATTATTTTTCTATATATAACAAGCATAATAATAGTATGAATGTCATTTAAAATATATTCAAGACTCACACATATATTCAAATGCACACATCTTTTGTTATGAGATGTTTGACATAAAAAAATACTTGTGAGATTTACATATATACATCACAAAAATATTAATTTATTTATACATCTAAAATCTATATATATATGATCTAAATCATGTCGAAACATATGTATAAAATGATTCATTTCACTTGAGATAATATAAAATTAATTATACTTT
>NW_021518228.1:0-218 GCF_001605985.2 Dendrobium catenatum | reverse complement strand
TAGAAAATTTTGCATTTCTATTGAACTTACCTCTATTTCGTTGTTGGCGTCTCTTTTGCTTCCTCTTCAAAAAGCTTCTGAATTGTCTAGTCATTAAAGCAATGTCATCTTCATCCTTAGGTTGTGAAGTTTCATTTTCATACTCTTCCACATTCAATGCTATATTCTTCTCCCTTCGTGGTTCACCTGCATCAATCTTTCTTTAGCGAACTCCTTGC
>NW_021518227.1:0-238 GCF_001605985.2 Dendrobium catenatum | reverse complement strand
AAATATGAATTGATTATTTTTATGATAATATTTGTTTTATAGAGAAAAAATATGTATTTTTTACTATGGAATTGTAAAATTATATTAATATATTTTCTCTATTATGATTTTAATAAAAATATGTTATTCTTCATTAATATAATTAATAACTATTATTACAAACAGTGATAAACTTAATATTTTTTAAGAATAATAATATATTTAAAAGACTTCCCAACACTAGAATATCCCAAGAATA
>NW_021518226.1:0-2569 GCF_001605985.2 Dendrobium catenatum | reverse complement strand
TAATTTTGTTGCACACTTCAAGATTTGATTTTTAGCTTTATAAATAGACAATATTTGAATTCTATGTATATATATATTAGTCAGATAATTTATATATCCAAACAAAGTTTAACAAGAATGGATTTTCAATTTTGTTTGTAACCAGCCTCATATTAATTTTGTAATGTATGACTTCACAATTCAGGGCCGGAAGGAACTCCTTTCTTTCTTGAACCGAAGAAAGTACAAAGAGATGCTGTTAGCTCCGTTGGAGAAAAAACGCTTGCGATTATCACCGCTAGACATGAGGTTTCATCTTCGCGATTTAATTGGTTCTGGTCACCTAAAAGTCTTACAAACGCCCTCCGGCATGCTTGTTCGAGTCTCCAAAGACTGAGAAGGTATTTATGTCTGAAGCTTATTTTTCTCTGCATTTATACATCATTGTGACTGTACAGCTTTTTTGTCCTGGGTGATATTCTGGAAGGTTAACAGAATCTAATTATTGTTAGTTGAATGATATTATAATCTCAATTTTATATATTAAAGCATCGGCCCTACTTGATCAATACAAATCATAGATGTTTGTGAAATAAAATATAAATGTATCACATAAAACTGCACAAATGAACTGGGAGATAAAAATGAAGAACATGAATGGATGAGAGGATAATCTAAAATAAGTCCATATGTATTTCCTTAGCGTATTTAATTAGCCTTTATTCTATCAACTTTTGTTAGGTAATCCAGCCTTTCTTCATTGATGTGCCATGCTGTACCAATTAAGTCATTGGTCATCTTACATCACATAGATGGAATAATTTGTTTTGAAATTATCGAAGACATGCATATGAAGTGTGATTTTGTTGCACATTTCTCTTACAAATAAAAAAATTGTGATATGCCATCACATTAAGATCATAAGAAGTGCTATGCGCACCCTAAGGTGATATGGATGTCCAACAAGGGAATCACTAGAAACCCGCCCAATTGGAGTGGGTGCTAGGAAAAAGGCATCTATATCGCTTAACAAGCCTAATTCAAGCATGAGGAATACTTTTTACTACAACAACAACAAGCCTTTATTCCACTATGGGAGTTCGGCTATGTGAATATTTTTTCTCCATTGTGTCCTGTTAAGAGTTAAATTCTCATCTAAATCTAATATTTTCTAATCAAATTTTTTTAGGTCTACCTCTACCTTTTTTAACACAAGTCAAATTTAATACATCTACTTTCCTAATCGGGTCATCGGAAGGCCACCATTTTATGTGACCAACCCATCTAAGGTGACTCTGTCTAATCTTATCTTCTACTGGAGCTACTCCAACCTTTTTCACGTATATGCTCATTTCGTATCCTGTCTCTAAGAGTAAAGCTACTCATCCACCTAAGCATCCTCATCTCTGCAACACTTAACATTCTACACCATAAAGCATTGCATGTCTCTCTACCTTCTTATATAATTTTCCCTTAAGTTTGAGAGGGACTTTTCTATTACACAACAAGCCAGATGCATTCCTCCACTTCAACCATCCAACTTGAGGAATACTTTTAAAGAGTATAAAATGATGACATGGCATTAAACCATGTTTAATAAAATTAAAAAAAAAATTGGAAGTTCAATTCAGTCTTAGTTCCAAAACCTTGCAAAATAGAATGTGTCAAACAAAACATCCAATAGACTTCTAAATAACTTAATTAACTACTTAAGTTTGTATCATGCTTGGCTAGGCATTAAGCTTATTTTTGTTACTATTTTTTCCATTATCATTGTAATTATCATATGTGCTCTTTTCTTATTTATTTCCTTCATACTGTTCAGCCTGAGGGGGGCATATTTCCCTTCCAAAATTTGAATGTCCTTATATATTACATATTTTTGGTTGCATAAATATAATTTTCACAAAAATATTCAACTCATACCCCTCCAAAATTTAAGAATTTAGGATTTATGGATACTTATTGAAAAACATATTGATGGAATTTTAAAAATAGTTAATCTGTCTCAACTAAAAAAAGCTCTTCTATTGAATAAGATGGATCAAGTGTTTTTCTGATGCTTCATCTTCTTTCTTCTTGAATCCTATTTTATGGGTTTAATCGAGATTCCTTTTGCCTGAGTAATGTAGATTGGTTAAAATAATATAAATAGATTCAACACATAGCCAACCATACAAGGCTGATAGAAAACTTAGTGTATGCATTAGACAGGCCACTAATAATGCAGGTTCATCAAAAGACGATTATGGTGTAATATGATTCTAATGGTGATCTCATAATGATATAATGAGTATCAATGGGCCAAATTGAATATTCACTAGCCAAATGTAAATCTGACATGAATTTACAAATAACATCCAAGTTAGACCTGTCAATATTGGACCCGACCCGAAAACCCGATCCGAACCCGACCCGAAAATTTCGGGTTGGGGTTGACCCGAACCAGAAACGGGTCGGGTTCGGGTCCTGAAAACAGACCCGTTTAAAAAATCGGGTCGGGTTCGGGTTGACCCGGAAACCCGCGAATAACCCGAAATGACCCGCTTCCTAGCTGCCCCTACCCGGAATGACCCGCGCGCTTCCCGTC
>NW_021518225.1:0-291 GCF_001605985.2 Dendrobium catenatum | reverse complement strand
GACTTATCTAAAGAGGGTGGTTTTCATCTTAAGAATGCTTGGCACTCCTTTACAGATAAAGGTAACATTGACAATATTTTTTCTAAGATCTGACATAAGTGCATCTCTTCTATGATTTCTGTGTTTGTGTTGAGAGTTTTACATAGATTTATTCCTACAGAAGACAATCTCATCAAAATGGGTTTCAGTTTAGCTTCTAAGTGTCAATGATGTTTCCATATGAAGAATATGCATCATGTTCTTGTTTCTGACCCTGTGGCTATTAAAACTTGGGTTTATTTTGATGATATG
>NW_021518224.1:0-4073 GCF_001605985.2 Dendrobium catenatum | reverse complement strand
CTTTCATGTTTTTCCCTATATTGTAGATTCGAACAAATATCAATATCCTCAGTAGATAATCTCCTCCCAGAGTCAGACAGACACTTTCTCAAAGAAGTTACATTAAATACATTGTGTATAACATACATATGATCATATAACAATAACATGTAAGCAGAACTACCAATCCGCTAAATGATCTCACAAGGTCCAATATTCCTTGAATTGAGCTTGCTAATTCTTCCAAATCTACTGACACCTTTCATAGGTCTGACTTTATCATAAACCATGTCGTCAATCTGAAATTCAACCAATTTGTGCTTCTGATTATAATACTTCTTATGTCTATCCTGTGCCGATTTCAATATTTTTCTTATCAAATTGATCTTTATAGTATTATCATCCACAAAGGTTGAACCTAATCACATGTCTATCTCCCACCTCTGTCAAAGTTAAACAAGTTCTACATTTCCTCCTATACAGAGCTTTATAAGGAGCCATGCCTATGCTGGATTGATAACTATTGTTATATGCAAACTCTATCAATGAGATATGATCCTCTCAACCGTCCCCAAAATTCAAAACACATAATCTCAGATAATACTTTAGTACCTTAATAGTCCTTTAAGACTGTCTGTTTATCTGCAGATGAAAAGTCATATTGAAGTACAACTTTTGTACCTAGTCCTTTATAAATACCTCTACATAATTTGTAGGTAAACCTGTCATCCCGATCAGATATAATCAACTTTAACACACCATGCAACCTAATAATATCTTTAACGTTGATCTGTGCTAACCTGTCCACCGGATCTATCTGTCGAATCGAAATAAAATGGACAAATTTTATCAATTGATCGACAATAACCCAAATAGCATCATGCCCCTGCCTCGATCTAGGAAAACGCATAGCAAAATCCATTGTTACCTCTTCTCATTTCCACTCTGGAATAGATAATGACTGTAGAAGACCTCCCAGTCGTTGATGCTCTTCCTTCACTAGCTGACATGCCTCGCACTTACACACAAACTCCGTTATGTCCCTCTTCAATCCAGGCCACCAAAACATACCCTTCAGATCAACATTTATCTTGTTACTTCCTCGATGAATAATATAGCCTGAATAATGAGTCTCATATATAATCTCCTACCTCAGATATCCAAAAATAGGAACCCAAAGTCTATCCTTATAGAAAATGACACCAGAATCATGAACTCATGGTTCATATTTCTTACCAGATCTAATTTGATCAATCAACTTCGAATATTTTGTATCTAATTTTTGAGTTTCATGAATATTTTCTTCTAAAGAAGGTTGAATGATCATCCGAGTCATTATATTAGAATCCAAATCAGTATAAGAAATCACCTCCAACTGTAATCTCTTCATATCTTGTATCAAATACTCATCAGAAGTGAGTTGCAAACATGATAATCCAGAAGACTTCCTACTCAGAGCGTCTGCCACCACATTAGCCTTACTAGGCTGATACTGAATAGTCATATCATAGTGTTTAATCAACTCAAGCCACCTCTTTTGTCTCAAATTAAAATCTTTCTGAGTAAATATGTACTTCAAACTCTGATGATCCGTGAAAATCTCACACCTTACACTATACAAATAATGACGATAATTCTTTAAAGCAAATACAACATCAACCAACTCTAGATCATGTGACAGTTCCTTTCATGTGGCTTCAATTATCTTGAAACATAAGCTATCACTCAACCATGTTGTATCAAAATACATCACAAACCTCTTAATGAAGCGTCATTGAATATCTTAAATCCTTTTGTACTAGAGGGAAGAGCCAAAATTGGAACATAAGTCAAGTAATCCTTCAATCTTTGAAAACTAGCCTCGCACTTTGGTGTTTAGACAAAATCTATTGACTTCTAAGTCAGGCTCATCAGAGGTGCTGAAATATGAGAAAACCCCTTCACAAACTTCTTATAATATCCAGTCATACCCAAGAAATTGCGTATCTCAAATATAATAGTAGGCCTCGGCTAATTAGTTACTGCCTAAACTTTCTATAGATTAACAAAGATAACATCACCACTAACCACATATCCCATAAAAGAAATACTCCTCAGCCAGAATTTATATTTGGAGAATTTTGCATACAGCTGGTGCTGCCTCAAAGTCTCTAAGACACTCCTTAGATGTCTGGCATGATCTTTCTCAGAAGCAGAATATACTAAAATATCAACTATTAAACAATCACAAACTGATCCAGATAATCTTTGAATACTCTGTTCATCATATCCATAAAGATAATTTGTGCATTAGTCGCCCTAAATGACATGACCAAAAACTCGTAGTGTCTATGTCGAGTACTGAAAGTTGTCTTCTTCACATCAGCCTCTCTTACCTTCACCTGATAGTAACCTGATTGTAGATCAATCTTTGAGAATACAGAAGATACAGCAAGCTGATCAAATAGATCATCAATCCGTGGCAGTAGATACTTATTCTTGATGGTGACTTTGTTCAACTCCCTATAGTCAATACACATATGTATCGTGCCATCCTTTTTCTTCACAAATAGAACAAATGCTCCCTAGGGAGAAACACTAGGACAAATAAATCCCCTGTTAACCATCTCCTGAAACTAAACCTTCAACTCTTGAAGCTTCTTTGGTGCCATCCTATATGGAGCTTTAGATATCGGGTCCGTACCCAAAAATATGTTAATACATAACTGTAAGTTCCTGTTTGGAGGTAAGCTGACTAAATCCTCAGGAAATATATCTAAAAAATCTCATACTACTAGGATATCATAAAGAGAGTCAACATTTATACTCATATACTGAACTGATGTTAGAAATACCATACAACCCTTCTTCCACAATCTATATGTTTTAAACGCAGAGATTAAACAGGATAAAAAACCTCTAATTCCCTGGAATACACAGCTCTCACTGCCCATAAATAACGTAACTCACTTCTTCAAGCAATCAATCTGAGTCCCATACCGACTTAACCAATTCATATCCAGAATAATATCATATGAGGAAATGAGTAATAAAATCAAACTAAATTTCCAGTTCTTATCAGAAATCTCAATATCACAAAACACAATCTACTGGCTATCATACTATCTCCAGTCGGCAAAATAACATAAAGGGAAACAGACAGTGCAACTGAAGCCAAGTATAGTGAATCGAAGAAATGCTCAGAAATAAATGAATGATTAGCTCCAGAATCGAATAAAATATGACATGGATGTTCAGAAATATAAATCGTACATGTCACAAAATCTGGAGCATCCCGAGCCTCCTACTGCGTCAAACTGTATACACGTGATTGAACTGGAGCTGGAGCTATAAAAATAGTAGGCTCTCTCTGACCACCGCCAGATGGTCTCCTTGCCACTAAACCCGAACCTCCAGCTCTACTAGATGATCCATCAGTAAATATACAAAGAGGAATTGCCCTAGGTCTCCCTGTCGGTCTAACAAATCTCTCAGATCTGAACTCAGAACATTGGTCAAATCCTACCTATGGACACTCTACTACATGATGCCCTGTTTGACTGCATCTGAAGCATTGTCCAGTCATCCTGTAATACTAACCAGAATGACGTTGACCACAACTCTGGCACACAGGTGCCCCACTAACAGAACTAGAACTAGCTTTGCTGCCATTATTAGAGACTGCTGTAGATGCTGATTGTCCTCCTCTCATGAAATCTCCAGGTGTAAATCTACTTTTCTTCCCAGAAAAGCTACTACCAAAAGTCTCACCACAGAAGCTCTTCCTATTAGCAGTCAACTGCTGCTGAGTAGCCATTAGGTCGTTCTCTATCAGACGAGCTCTCTCCACAAGCTCAGAGAAATCAGAATTGTGAAATGGTACAAGAGGCTATCTCAGAAATTTGTAACACTTCTCCGCATGAGTGCTAACCAATTGTGGAGTATATCTATCCAAAGAAGTGAACTCTAACTCGTACTGCATAACTGTCCAGCTCTCTTAAACCAGCTTCAGAAAGGTCTCCTGCATTTGCTATCGTGTAGAAGGTGGTACAAATCAAGCTCTAAACACATTAGAGAACTCCCATGTAATCAGAGAGATTAATCTCCCTTGAAAT
>NW_021518223.1:0-309 GCF_001605985.2 Dendrobium catenatum | reverse complement strand
AGAAATCTCTTGCTGAATCTGGTAGATGCTGGCGAGTAGCTTCAATACTTGAGCAAGAAGTCTCAAGCTTTGAGAGAAAAGCCTTGAGTGAGTTCCCATAAACGAGTACCCTTGGGAGAATAGCCTTGAGCGAATATGCTTACACAACTTTCTAAGAAGTTTCTTAGGCCGATTTCAGTGTAAAGTGAGAAATTGAATATTATGATGGCTAATTTGTTCAGTGTAAAGTGAGAAATTGAATATTATGATGGTTAATTTGTTTCAACTCTGGTGACTTTAGTAGGTTGACTTCTATAACTAGGACAACTT
>NW_021518222.1:0-367 GCF_001605985.2 Dendrobium catenatum | reverse complement strand
TAAAATTAATTATAACTATTTAATTAAAATTAATTATAATAAATATAATTAACTAAATAATAATAATAACAATAATAATAAAAATAAAATAAAAAAAAATGCCCCAAAATGGGCTGTTTGGGACGGGATTTGGCCGCAAGAAGCACGCAAGGGGAGGAGTCACCTTCACGGCCAAGCGAGCTCCTATGGCTGCCTCCGAACAAAATGTCGTAACTTTCGATCCTACAGGCAGGGCAAGCCGTCGAAGGTGCAAAGTCGACCGGCCACGGGAGAGGGTCGGAGCTAGGTCGGGATCGAGATGTCGAGAGGAGCTCGGCGGGATGCAGAGGTCTTGCGGTTCGGCCGGATGTGGGAAGGTCGGAGCAGA
>NW_021518221.1:0-222 GCF_001605985.2 Dendrobium catenatum | reverse complement strand
GGAAGCGGCTCGGTACCGAATTGAATTTCAGCTCAGCATACCATCCCCAATCAGACGGCCAGACGGAAGTCGTGAATAGGACATTGGGTAACATGCTTCGCTTCTTAGTCCTGGACCAACCTAAGCAGTGGGAAGACGTCTTACCTCGGGCTGAATTCGCATACAATGCGATGACGAATCGTTCAACAGGGAAGGCACCATTTGATATCGTATATACAAAGT
>NW_021518220.1:0-319 GCF_001605985.2 Dendrobium catenatum | reverse complement strand
CAATATCAACTTCAAATCAATTCCTCAAACTCGAATCACTATCAACCTTTATCCTAATTTTCTATCAAACCTCAAAATCTTTTCAATTCATAAACTCAAATCTTTAACTTCAATTTTGGATCTAGTTGATCGTTTCGGTCAACACCAATACGCACGATAAACTTTGGTAAGTTTATCATGCCTATTGGGGGTCCATTTATTGACCTCATTATTCGAGGTCAATTTCCCTTGAATCGACTCTAGTACCTAGGTTTTCGTAGCCTAGTGTAGATATCGCACCCGCAGGATTTCCCTTCGGTAGACTCCTAATGGCGTAGCA
>NW_021518219.1:0-366 GCF_001605985.2 Dendrobium catenatum | reverse complement strand
GTATCTCATCCCGCTCTAACCAAGTGTCCTCCGTCTCCGGCTTTCCTCTCCAACGCACTAAGTATCTGTGGCGTCCGCCGTCCCTGGTGGAAATGATCTCATCACTTAGTATAGTTTCAATCTTCTCCCTATTAGGTAGTGTGGGAATTTTGGGGAGTGGAGGTAAGGCTGGGATCTCACTAGGTATGGACTCACAAGGCTCAATATTCAAAGGATTGTTTGGGTTAAAATCAGGCCCATCAAAGGCTACTAGATCCTCAATGTTAAACGTGGGATTCATGTTGAAACCTTCAGGAAGGTCCAAAACATAAGCATTACTGTTTACTTTGGAAGTTATTTTAAAAGGACCCGCACTTTTAGCATGCA
>NW_021518218.1:0-314 GCF_001605985.2 Dendrobium catenatum | reverse complement strand
CCAGGGAAGGTGGAAGTGATTGTGTAAGGGCTTCTCCTCCTAGCTGTGGTAGCTAAAGGAGAATCACTAAAGGTTTAGTGTAATACTTGGAGGGTGTCTCTGGGAAGTGGACGTAGGTCATGGTTTGACCGAACCACTATAAATCGATGTGTTCTTTCCTTTGTTTTTTCCTTATCTTCATTTATCTTTACTTGCACTTAATTTTCCATAATTATTGCATGGCGAAATTTGTGAAAGAAAATTTGTTTAAGTTTTTGTTGTCAAATTTCAAAAATATCAAAAAGATTAGAACTCCTATTTAGGGTTACTTTTTA
>NW_021518217.1:0-253 GCF_001605985.2 Dendrobium catenatum | reverse complement strand
AGTAAACTATTGGCTCAGTAAATAGAGACGTTATTCCTTGCATGTTTTCATAATAATGAGCTCATTATAACTTCCAATTAGTGTATCATGTGAATTAGTATAGGATAACACCAAATCATAGTATTTAAAGAAAAGCCTATTAGCCCACCATCCTGTACATGTCAATCAGTCTCCAACCAACGGTCAACCAGTCTTCGCTTATTTGTTTCACATATGCATATTATTATCACAATACTATAACATAAATAGTGAC
>NW_021518216.1:0-5215 GCF_001605985.2 Dendrobium catenatum | reverse complement strand
AGAATCTGTACATTTGTCATTGTCTATTGTGCTTTGTATGTTTAGTTTGTTTTTTCTTTGATAAAAATACAAAAATTCAAAAATTTGTGGTAATCATCTGGGATGAAATATTTTCGTAAGGGATGATGTGTGTAAAATGTCAATATACTTGTTTTCAAACCATCTTGAGAACAAATTTTAATGAAGTTCGTCTGTACGATCTACACGATCGCCCGGGATGAAATTTTTTTTTTCTCAAACGACGGGATGATTGAATACACCAGTTGAACGGATAAGGCAGTTTTAATTTTAAACTTCGTCCGTACGAACCTTTTGTTCGTCCAGACGAACAGATGTCGGTTCATAGCGGGGGACGATTTTTAACTGCCATTAAAATGAGTTAACTTTTGTTCGTTTGTACTAACACGTGTTCGTTTGTATGATCGTCTTGGTCAAAAGTCTGTATGAAAGGTTGCTTCGTAAATTGTGTGATTACGAAAAGCCGTTATTATTTTGACTCACTCGTTCGTCCATACAAAATATTTTCATACGGGGATGAATCGAATTCGTACGGGACAAACGAAATTTCATCTGGTACGAACAGTCGTAATTCTTTAAATTAAAGGCAATTTTTATTGAACAGTCACTCTCACACATCACTTTCAAAGACTTCATCTTTTCAAATCCTTCAATGGCTAGTTCTAGTAAACGTCAAAAGATTTTGGCTAAGGGCCCTCGTAGGAATACATCCAAAAATTTTCTGTCTAGAGCCAATGAAGAGTCTTTTCTTAGATTTGCCTATACAAAAATCACTCCATCTAGAGTTCTTCTTCAGGAGCAGTTGACCTTTAAGGTAATGCCCCTTTTTGCTTCAACTCAATTTGGAGTAATCCTCACCTTAGTCCATCTCTATAATAAGGAAACCTTCCAGTATTTTCTCGCAAACATGTCATTTAATTCCGACCACTCTGTTATCAGTTCCTTTGTTTTCAAAAAGAAAATAGAAATCACCAAGGCTGACTTTGGTATTTTCTTAAATTTAAGGACTGAAGGGATTAGAGCACACACCTTTACCACCACTATCTTTGACTGGACTAAGGTTAACAATGTTCTTAGAGGAATAAAAGTTAAGGACCATTTGCCAAAAGTAGCCACTTTAAATCTTAATGCCCGATTCATCCAGCATGTTCTTAGATCTTCTATTATACCTAAAGCCAGTGATAGAGTCAACATCACTCCACTTCTCTCTACAGTTACCTACCTGATAATGACCAGGCAACCCATAAATGAGGCCCAACTCCTAATCGACTATATTTATGGTCTTTCTGAAATTGGTCATGTAGATCATAAAAGGAAAAAGAACGTAGCCTTAGGCCATATGATTGCCTACATTTTAGAGAAGAAGTATGATTTAATACACCCTGTTTAAGACTTTGAAGAACCACTCTACTACAACGACGCTTCATTTAGGGCAATCTTTAACAAGGATGACCCAAGCAAACCTAATGTAGTATTGAGTGAAACAGAAGAAGAGGGTGAACCTTCACATGCTGCTAAACCAAATTATTAGGATTTTGTTCAAAGATTTAACAACTTAGAGGCTCACTTTGATCAAAGATTTGATCAAATTGAAACTCATCTACAACAGTAAGACCTTCAGTACAATCAAGACATGGGATTCATGCGTGAACAGATTAATTCCATTAATTCCAATATGTTTGTGATGAGTAGTTATTTCAACTTTTTTAATGCTGCACCTCCTCCTCCTCCAGATCAGGGTCCTTCAGAATGATTGTAGTATTTATTTAAGTGTCTCTTTTTTAGTTAATATGTTTGTTTGTGATGTGTTTGTGATGTGTTTTAGATTATTATCTTTTTCTTTGTTTTAAATATTGTTGTTATTGATATCATGTTCCTTATTGTAATATCTTCATTTGATATCAATAAATGTTGCAATGTTTTGTTGTCTAATGTTTTGGGAAATGTGTGTTAGACTTTATGACTTTCAATTTTTTTTTAATCTTAATAGTGCCTTATTTAAATTGTAAATTAAAATTAATTTTATTAGAAAATATATTTATTCTATAATTAAGAAATGCTTATAACTTGATATTACTAGAATCTTCAATTCCATGTCTCTTATTTAGACTACTCTAGTACTAATATTATTATTGCATTTTAGATATTTTCTTATTTTGTATTTCTCTTTTCAAATAGTATTTATGTACTTAAAAAATTTTGAAATCTTATATTATTGACTTTGGAAAGAATTCAATTACTCTTGAAAAGTGTACAAATGTACAAAAATCAAAAGAGTTGTGCAAAAAAATTGCAATGACAAAAAGAGGCATAATATAAGTACATAGTAAACAAATGCACAAAAATGTGCCAAAGAGAAATAGATATGAACAAGATGCGCAAAGCGCCACATGTGGTAATTCTTTCTTTCCAAACTCTTTCAATCTCTTAATTCAAATTGATCTTATGATCATTTATGCTTGACATTGAAATGTGAAATATAAAATTTTTTATTCATCCCTTGTGCAATAATTTTCTTTATCTTAATGTCTAAATTGACACATGCCTTTGATAAATTCTTTTTATTCTCTATGTTATAACACTTCTTCAATTATATGAATCTCTATGATTTCTCTAATGACTTAATTTTATTTGCATATCTTATCTCAATCACTTTCAAGATTAAATTATAAACTGAATTTCATACTTCTACTTATATTTCTATCTTTCTTCTCTTTTTCACTTTTTGCTGTTGTCAAAAAGGGGGAGAAATTATTTATTATTTCTTTGTTTTATTTTAATTTTTGTTTGTTTTGTTTTTTTTTTTTATTTTTTTTGGATTTTGGTTGTTCTTTTTATAGTTGAATGTGTGTTTTGATTGTTTCTTCAAAATTAAAAACAAATTTTTTTTTTACATATATGCCTCCTTATATTTCATGTACTCATCAATTCAGGGGGAGTTTAAGGGAGATATTTAGAATTGGAATCCCTATAAAAATAATTATTTTGCCATCATCAAAAAGGGGGAGATTGTTAAGAGAGTTGCTATTTTGCATGTTTACATTCTTGCAACTTGTATTATTTTGATGATTTCAATTATTATTATTTTACATATATCTCCTAACACTATTTGGAACATTTATTTCTTGCACTAGTGTGTACTAACATTTCAGGAAAATCAACTCCAAGATATTGAAGACTTGTAATCAAATTCAACATGTTTTCATAATTTTTTATATGAGAGGGAGTGATTGTAATTGAGTGAAAAATCACAATACACACTTAGGGAATTTTTTTAACTGATCGTACAGGACGAACTTAGTTCGTACGGGACAATCATGTCAATTACCCCTAAGGAGAGCAATGGATCGAACAGGCAGAGAGAAAATTTTTCTAAGTCCTAATCGTCCAAGATGAATTTAATAGTCGTCCCGGGACGAACGTCTCGGGATTCTCAATTTCTACTATTCGTCCAGAATAAAATCAATGGTTCGTCCCAGGATGAACGTCTCTGTATTCTCACCATGCCCTGTTCGTCCAGAAGAAAAATAATATTCGTCCCAGGATGAACGTCTCTGTCTTGAGGCTCGCTCCATTCGTCCAGATGAAACCTATTCGTCCCAGGACGAATTAAACCGACTTACGTTAGTTGGTTACGTCCTAAAAAATTTTGTGAACCGACTTATGTAATAATCGTTTCGTACCGAACTAACTTGGTTAGTACGGGACGATTAGTATGTACGAATATATTTCGTACCAATATACCTAAGGTTCGTTTCCGACCATTTAAGTAAAATCGTCCAGGACGATCCACGATTGTACGGGACGATCCACTGCGTACAGAAATAAAAACTTGCAGTTTTTGGGCATTTTTTCTTGTCTTTTATATAAATAGTCCAAATTAGACTGCCACCCAATCTTTTTTCCATTTGATCTTCTTGCCTATTGAGAGAAAATTCAAGGAGAGAGTGTGAGAGAGCATTCAAAAGAGGATTCCTACCACTGGATCGTGAAGGCTTTACTCGGTGTTTAAAGGTAAGAATCTCTACTTATGAATTGGGATTACTTCACTCTTTTCTTTCTTCCTTCTAGATTTCTTATGAGAAGATCTGTCAAGGATATCCGGTTCTCTACCGACACTAGGAGAGTATGAAAAGACGAAGGGTTCTCTGCCCACACTTGGAGAGTGTGAACAGCCGAAGGGTTCTCTGCCCACACTAGGAGAGTGTTAAAGGACAAAGGGTTCTCTACCCATACTAGGAGAGTGTGAAAGGACGAAGGGTTCTCTGCCCATACTAGGAGAGTGTGAAAGGATGGGCGGTTCTCTGCCAACACTGTGGATTGTGTAAAATGACGACAGTTCTCTGCCGCACCGGGTAGTGGTGAAAAGAGTGTTTGTAAAGGCTTCTCCGCCTTACTGTGGGTGCAAAAGGAGAGACATTATTGGTATTAGTGCAATACTCAGAGGGTGCCTCTGGGGAGTGGATTTAGGTCTGATTTAGATCGAACCACTATAAATCTTGTGTCGTTTACTTTACTGCTTTTTATTTTCCGCATTTTTTTTGTTTAAAAAACTCTGTGGTTGAAAAACTTTTCTATTAAAAATTAATAAAAAAAAATTTCATTTCGGTTCAACAAAACTTCAAAGAGGGTTAAGTTTTAAAAATACCAATTCACCCCCCCCCCCTCTTGGTAGCCTTGGGACATTAACTTAGGTCTAACAACCTATTCACTAGACTCAGCACATAGGATCCAATCAAGACCCAAGGTAGAATGATGAAATTTCCCAAATCTGGACCATTGCTTTCGGAGCTCTCCACTGCAAACTATGAATGGAATATTGCTTCCCAAGACTTTGATAACCAATGAGTTTCTCAAAACATGTGAATTAACATTTTCAAGATCTGGATTCATAATAACAGCAATCCCGTCATAAGTAACAGGAATAGAACTTAAATCATAATTGAGTTTGAAGTGTTGTGTCTTCTTCCAAGCATTAGGAACACTATCTGTAGCTCCATATTCTGACTTCTTTGTCATATCTTCACAGGAAACCTTCTCACTAACTACTGCCTGCATGAAACTCTTAGCCGACAAATCAGAGCAGAGATCAGAAGGATGCTTATCAATAGAATGAGAAGAATTATTAATAATATTCTGGTTATTCGCATTTATCTTGGCCATGTTGCAAACCTATTTTCATGTCTTATGTTTTGAT
>NW_021518215.1:0-421 GCF_001605985.2 Dendrobium catenatum | reverse complement strand
AGTAGATCTAAAATTGAATATATGGAGTGTAATTTTTGTAGTAATAGACCTAGTGAGCGGATTGTAAATTTGGACAATTAAGTCATTAATAAGAGTACATGATTTAGATCTCTTGGATCTATTATCTAGAGTGATGGTGAAATAGATGGGGATATTTTCAGAAAATTTCAAGTTGGATGGTTGAAGTGGGGGAATTCATCAAACTTGTTGTGTGATAGAAAAGTCCCTCTAAAACTTAAGAGAAAATTCTATAAGATGGTCGCGGGTCCTACAATGCTTTATGGTGCAGAATGTTGGCCGTTAAAATAGAAGCATAATACTAAGTATTGCAGAGATGAGGATGCGTTGGTGGATGAGTGGATTTACTCGTAGAGATTGGATATGAAATAATCATATATATGAAAAGGTTGGAGTTGTGCTA
>NW_021518214.1:0-257 GCF_001605985.2 Dendrobium catenatum | reverse complement strand
AGCTAACATTTTATCAATGGCTGGTAGATTGCAATATCTGAAATTTACTATCCAAAATACTATTGCATATTGGATTAGAGGTGCAATTATACCCAAAGCTGTTCACAAATATTTTAAAAAATCTAGTTCTAGATTTTTATTCTTTGGGGATGTTAACTCAAGCAAGAAATTACATATGGTGGCTTGGGATAAGGTATGCAAGCCTTATTCTAAAGGTGGATTGGGTATATATTCTATACCAGCTTTACAATTCTCTT
>NW_021518213.1:0-285 GCF_001605985.2 Dendrobium catenatum | reverse complement strand
ATTTTAAAAATATTCAACTAAAAATCTCCAAAATGAGTAATGTGATTAACTAATCAGTACTAGAGTTTGATCTCAAATTAGGTCTTCGCGAACTTCAAAGTGAAATTAAGGCTTTGTTCGGGATATTTTTTGTCATTATTGTTTTGTTACTTTCAAGAAATTTTTATACTATAAAGTTGCTTTAGAAATCACAAAACAATAAGAAAACCGTCACAAATGAAGCCCAAAACTGTATCATCTCATAATAGCAAAAAACTTGCCACTCCGTCTGCTCCAAAACTAGGG
>NW_021518212.1:0-201 GCF_001605985.2 Dendrobium catenatum | reverse complement strand
TGAGGTGATAATTTGAGTAAACCTAGTATACATTTCAGAAATTGATTCAGTAGGTTTCATACGAAAAAGTTCATTATCATGCAATAAAATATTCAATTTAGATTACTTAAATTTATTTATTCCTTCATAAGTAATACACAATATATCCCAAATTTCTTTACTAGTAGTATAAGTTGAAACACGCATATAATCTTCAGATTT
>NW_021518211.1:0-290 GCF_001605985.2 Dendrobium catenatum | reverse complement strand
TTAAATTTGATCTCACATTCACCCTATTCAGAACATAGCATGCAGTGCTAACCGCCTCGACCCAAAAATATATAGGAAGTGAGTATTCTGCCAATATTGCTCGGGCGACTTCTATTAATGTTCTATTTTTCCTTTCAACTATCTCATTTTGTTGAGGGGTTCTAGGTGCAGAAAAATTGTGATCAATCCCTTTTTCTTTACAAAAATTTTCAAATCTTTCATTTTTAAATTCTCCTCCATGATCACTTTCTATAGAAATTATTTTACATCCTAGTTTTCTTTGAATCCAA
>NW_021518210.1:0-209 GCF_001605985.2 Dendrobium catenatum | reverse complement strand
TCTCATTGATGGTGATATGTTTCAATGGGGAAGAAGAATTTTCCTGCTCTTAAGAGAATTTGCAAGAGTTTGCGTCAGAGTAGGACAAGATAAACAATTACCCTTTGGAGTGTATGTGGAAGGAATGAATGGATGCTTTTTTTTTAAAAGTGTAGTACGAGAAGATCTCAACATTCTATTTTAAATGTGGAAAAGTTGGTCATTTAAAT
>NW_021518209.1:0-295 GCF_001605985.2 Dendrobium catenatum | reverse complement strand
AATAAAAATATTTGTTAGTTTAAATAAATAAAAGAGAGTGTACGTACGTGTCACCCTCGGGTGCTATCAAAATTCTACCATCTGTCTCCTGCTCTGCTGCAACTACTGTCGAAGGTCCAGCTGCTGTCGAACATCTAGCTGTATCGGGCTGATGGGGTGGTGGGGGATAGTATGGTGGAGTATATGGTGGAAATAGATAAGTAGGAGGGGCACCAGCATACGGTGGGGGTGTGTAGTGTGGGTAGAAATGAGTCTCTGCCCAGGATCTGGTGAAGGAAATCAGGGGTCTGGTGAG
>NW_021518208.1:0-227 GCF_001605985.2 Dendrobium catenatum | reverse complement strand
GGCTCGACGAGATGAATCCAACGAGCCCAATATCACTAAATTCTGACATCAATAAGGCCTTCAAATGTCCAACGAACGGTGTACGATCATGGGATTCAATATCGGCCATCCATTCAGCCACTCCCTATTTGCCCCTGACCTCACACCTATTTACAAGCTATGCCACTCCAGAAAATCTATAAATAGACCCCTCATTCCTCATGAAAGGGGGGAGAAGCCAAGAGAGA
>NW_021518207.1:0-211 GCF_001605985.2 Dendrobium catenatum | reverse complement strand
CTCCCGCCATTAGTAACACATATATTTCTTTAAAATCTGTATACTCTTGGTAGTCGTCCTTGATGCGTTCAAATCCGACAACTTCTGTTTTCATTTCCCTCGTGACCATTATCCTACGGCTCAAAGCATCGGCTGCCTTATTCTCAGCTCCGGCTTTATGTCTGATAGTATAAAAATATTCTTGTAGGAATTCAACCCAACGTCCATGGCG
>NW_021518206.1:0-367 GCF_001605985.2 Dendrobium catenatum | reverse complement strand
AACAAAGTTCTTCAGACCGTTGCTGTTCACTTACCTAACTCAATTACCTCGTCGCATATTTCTCTTTGTAAATCTTGTAACACGGCTAAGAGCCATAGAATTTCTTTTAATAAAAGCTGCTCGGTAACCTCTTCTCCGTTTGATCTCATTCACTCGGATGTATGGGGTCCGGCTCCCGTTTCTTCGTCTCTTGGATTTCGTTACTACGTCATTTTTATTGACGACTATTCTAGACATTCTTGGATTTATTTTATGCATTGCAAAAATGAAACCTTATCCAAGTTTAAACTGCTCTGTAAATTAATTCAAAATCAATTTGGAAAAACGCCGAAATCAATTCAAACTGACGGCGGCGGCGAATTTATTA
>NW_021518205.1:0-1340 GCF_001605985.2 Dendrobium catenatum | reverse complement strand
AATCAGAGTCTGAATATCTCATATAAATATTTTTAAAATTGATCATTTTTTTTTTCAAAATGATTATGAATTTCATTTCTTTTTTTTTTATTATTTTATTCTAAAATCAGAACTTTGGAACATATATACCTTAAACTTTTTTATACATATATCTTCAAATTTAGTATTTTATCTTACAAATTATGAATAACTTAATTTTTTTTAATAAATTCTGAATAAAAGATAATTAATCAAATACAATATTTAGATTTTTAATTATTAAAAATTTTCATTTAGAAGCCTTTGAGCCTTAATGAATTACTAGTCAAATTCACAAGGCCCACCTTTAGCTTAGTGTTTTGGGCTTAGTAGCTGAAATCTAAGCCCAAATATGAATTGGACAATTATTATTATGTGCTTCTTTGGTAAATTAAACCAATTTTGATATGTGAATTTTTACCCTAATGCACATTAACTTAATATGCACCATTTAGAAATGTAAGTTTTCTTATTAAGACTTGTTTGTGACAGCTTTCTTACTGTTTCTTAAAATAATTTTTAGTACAAAAATTAATTTTTTGTATTAAAAAGTTATTTTAAGAAACAATAAGATAATCATCCAAAACGAAACCTAAATCTAAAAATGAACAGAGCTATATTATGATAGAAATCTTTTACTGATTTATAATCCCAATTATATGGATCTATTTGTATATCACCAATCACTTCATCTAACATATTAAACTAATTACTAAATAGTATGTGTTATCTCAAAAGAAACGTTTTATTTTTGTTTTTAAGAACAATTATGTTTATTTTAATTTATAATACTACTATTAAAATGGTGCTTAATACTTTTCCCTAAAAATTATAAATATTCATTTATATTGGATCAAGAAATTTTAATCATATATCTAACATTTTCTAAATGAAAACCTCCAATTTTTTTAATAAAAATAAACATTGTTTCTTATATTTATTTTACCTTCAAATATTTAGGTTTAGAATGTTTAATTTAAAATTAATGATACTTTAAAATTTTTTAAATTTAAAAATTTATTAACTTTTTCATGCTTAACTTCAATGAATAAAATGATATTTATTTATAATTTGGCATTATTTTTGTCTTCTCAGATGTTAATTATATCAATCTAAATTGTTATTAGTATGTAGTTCTATCATATTGGGACATCTATTTATGTAATATAAATGTTTGTTTTCTTAATAACTCACATATTGCAACAAGCATTTATTCTAGGTGCATTTTTGTGCCTCTATTGATCATTTTTTTTGTATTTTAGGTCAAAGAACTGGCTAAACTATGTTAATATCTTACCCCGCTCCTTCCCTCTTAGATTCCA
>NW_021518204.1:0-346 GCF_001605985.2 Dendrobium catenatum | reverse complement strand
CCAATATTGCTATGTATTAGCTGATTTGTACAGACCATGATATTGCTAGGTTTTGCTCGGTATTACTCGATGATGAGAAATACCATTTTGTCAAGACCAATACTTAGCAATACCTAGCAATACCGAGCAATACCCCAGTTTTGCTAGGTATTGCTCGGTATTGATCTTGACAGAGCGGTATTTCTTGTTATTGTCAAGCAATACCAAGCAATACACGAACATAGTAATACTGGGTTTCCGTTCCAGGTCGGGTCTTCGGGCCGCGCGGTGAAGAGTAAGAGCACGTAGCGACATTTTATTGACGTCCGGATGTAGAGCTACGTCAGGTGTCCGGACTTAATAAAAA
>NW_021518203.1:0-559 GCF_001605985.2 Dendrobium catenatum | reverse complement strand
ATTTTAAATATTTATTCGGGTCGACATCGCGCTGCGTATAGCGAGATTCCCGAATAAATATTTAAAATTATCAATTGGAATATTCTTTTGTGCTAAAGAATACACATACTTCTTTTTCAAAGTCTATGTAGGTGATCTTTCAAAAGCTAGAGACATCACCTTCTCCAATAAACAAAGATTCAAAAGTCAAGAAAAAGACCTTTGTGGCTACACACTCCAACAAATTGAGCCAGAAAAGCTTGAAGTCTTTTCAACAGCCTGAAGCTTAAGGTTCGAATGGGTGTAAAAGGTCGGATCCAACACGCCCAAATATGGCCGGATCACTGGCAGCTCCGTCTACTCAACATGCCATAAGAAAGGCTGTAGTAGCGGAACCCCCACTTCGTCAACCCGTCAGTAGGGACTGTAGAAAGTACAAAAGCTAATGTGACTCGACCAGTTCAAGTGATCGTAGTCTACAAAATTCTCCTAAGTGACTGGAGAATCAAAATTCTAGTGGAAGGATGAGTCTCGAACGACTACCAAATGTTCGTAGGCTCCAAAAATCTACAACCACAAA
>NW_021518202.1:0-347 GCF_001605985.2 Dendrobium catenatum | reverse complement strand
GGGGGGGTGTGTGAATTGGTACTTTTAAAAGTACTACAACATCTTTCCCCTTTGTTCTTATTTTATACAAAAAATAATTTTTAATAAAAAAAATCTAGATGAGTAACAAACACAAGCACTTTAAAAGTTGATAATAAGTACTTTTTTCCTCTAATTTTGAAGCACAAATAAATTAAACAGAGTATAACTTTTTTGCTAACACAAATTAAACTATCTGTAACTTACAACGTGAAATAAAATTTGTGCAAGAAATTTAAAGTGTAAAAACTAAAAAATGTAGAAAAGAAAAATAAATCAGAAAGAGCATACCAAAAATTTTATAGTTGTTTGATTAACCTTGAACTACG
>NW_021518201.1:0-257 GCF_001605985.2 Dendrobium catenatum | reverse complement strand
GTCCCGCACGGACCGGCTGGACCGGTCCAATGGACCGTTCTAACAATACTCCCCTCCCGAAGATCCACCTTGTCCGCAAGGTGGAAAGACCCTCCATTCCTTCTTCATCACAAACAGTAAGGACTTGAAGAGTTCGGTCCTTACACCTGTGCCCCGGCGTATACCTTTCGTCACATCTAAAACAAAGTCCTTTTGCCCTCTTCTCCTGTAATCCTGTTTTAGTAAGCTTCTTGAAGTTATCCCCACTCCCTCCTCCT
>NW_021518200.1:0-336 GCF_001605985.2 Dendrobium catenatum | reverse complement strand
GATATGCATTATTGGAATGAAATTGAAGGTGGTAGATATTTCTACTTGCAAAGCCAAAGAAAAGTTGTCAGAGGAGATGCAAACAAAGGAAACCAAATAGTATACCATCCGAAAGAAGCAATCACTAATATCAGATGTTAAGATGGATTTTTACTGGACCAAATCAAGTCCAGCATGAAAGCAAAAATATATTTATTTAATAAACATCTCTCGTACAATATTACATAAAAGTAAAGATATGTTACATGCTTATTTTTTTTTCTTTTGGATATTCTGATTATGAGTTTTAAATTCTTTAAATTTATTTTAAAATTAATATAATATAATTTTAATATA
>NW_021518199.1:0-202 GCF_001605985.2 Dendrobium catenatum | reverse complement strand
TTGTTTTATGTAAATTTTTATGAGAATTATGAATTACTTGCTGAGCGAGTAAGCTCGCCCCTGGTTGTGGGCTATGTTGCACCGATACGGATACGGCGACATGGATACGACACGATACGGATACGGGACACATCAATTCTTAAAAATACAGGATACGGGTACGGCGTGGACACGGCATCATAATTTGTAATCATACATAAAA
>NW_021518198.1:0-234 GCF_001605985.2 Dendrobium catenatum | reverse complement strand
ATTTGGAAAGAAGAGAATTACCACATGTGGCGCTTTGTGCATCTTTTTCAAAATTTTTTGGGAACATTTTTGTGCAATTTTTGATATTGGGCTAATTTTATGCCTCTTTTTCATATTTGCGACCCTTTGCGCATTCCCTTTGATTTTTGTACTCTTTGTACAATTTTCAAGAGTAATTGAGACCAATTCTTTCCAAAGTCAATAATCTAAAATTTCAAATATTTCTAAGTGCAT
>NW_021518197.1:0-304 GCF_001605985.2 Dendrobium catenatum | reverse complement strand
GTGTATTTTAAGTTTATAGTGTGGCCATTTGGTTTGAAGTAATAGTGGTGTAAAATATTCTAAATGCATATATTTTGAAAATATCAATGTTTTATTTGAAGTAAAAAAAAAATGATAGTAAAATTTTGAGCAATTTAATTGTAAACTCTTTGTAATTGTAGCCAGTTTTCATTGCCAATTACCGCATCATACAATTATTATCACTAGTTGCTACTGTTACTGGTCACCTGCCAGTTGAGCACCACTAATTGTCACTAAAGGCAGCCACCATTTCCCCCTGCCCAAAAAAGAAAAATAACTAGCA
>NW_021518196.1:0-466 GCF_001605985.2 Dendrobium catenatum | reverse complement strand
GGAAGGTTTCCTAAATTATATTTATATTATTTAGGAAGTATATAATTATTTAGGAAGGTTTCCTGAATTATGTTTAATTGTTTAGGAATGTTCCTAAATTACGTTTGACTGTTTATGAATGTTCTGTTTTTGTTGTGATGGCTATGGCTATTTAAGGGGAGTTTCCTAGGGTTTAGATCATGCTATTAATGAGCTTTGTGACTGTTTTCTGTCCATTGTTTTTTTTTTTATGGATTTTAACCGTGTCTAGAATTTGAGAGAGAAAGTCCTCTCGAAAGAAGACCACTGTATCTTGCTTGTTCGTATTTTTTTTCTTATCAATAAAAATTTGTTGTTTGCTGGAATTTACAGCTTATTCGTGAGTTTTTTATATTAAGGAGAATCAGTAAATTACACTAACGAATTAGCCAATTTCTGAAATTCTAGCTAGCATATTAGGTTTAATATGTAATATAACATATAAGAA
>NW_021518195.1:0-316 GCF_001605985.2 Dendrobium catenatum | reverse complement strand
GACAATCATTAGATTTTTTATCTTAATAGTGTTATACATTGAAATGCAAATCAAAATTAAATTCATTAAAAAATCTAATTTTATTTCTAAATTTAAGTTTTTCTTATAACTTGATGTTATTAAGATTGTTGATGTTATTACGATTGTCAATTTTATGTCTCTCATTTAGACTACAATAATGTCTAATATTATTATTGCAACATTGATGATTTCTTATTTTGTATTTTACTTATCAATAAATATTTATGCACTTAAAAAATTTTGAAATTTTTTATTAATGATTTTAGAAAGATCAAAATTACTCTTGAAAAATGTA
>NW_021518194.1:0-366 GCF_001605985.2 Dendrobium catenatum | reverse complement strand
AGAGTAACCCTCAGGTGTGTTTCTGTTTCCAAATGTATCCATCCACGTTAATCAAAAAGTAGTCTAAACTTATGATTTTGAAATAAAGCTCTGATACCACTTATTGAGATTTGTTCAGAATGAATTAGGTTGTTAAACCTAAGCTTATATCCCAGTGGCTAACCGAGAGGGGGGGGGGGGGGGTTGGTAGGGGGGGGGGGGTGAATTGGTAATTCAAAAAAAATTGATCCCTCTTTTTAAACTTTGAAAATTAAAACTTAATTGTTAGTGAGTTTTTTAAAAAAAGATTTTTCAATCACAAGTTGTAAATGATAAACAAAATAAAAAAGCGAAAAGTAAAGAACACCAGATTTATAGCGGTTCGGT
>NW_021518193.1:0-250 GCF_001605985.2 Dendrobium catenatum | reverse complement strand
GGCCGGGGTATGTCCAGACCTTGCACTGCATTAGTTAAGATCAGACGACTGTGGTCCAGTGTCCAAAATAGATTTAGGATCCAGGGCAGATCTTTGATCACAAGTCCCCAAATTTCGGGAATATAATCCCAAATTTCTAATAAAATGCTCAACTCTAATTAGAAGTTCCTTTCAGTCCTAAAACATTAGCCCAACACTTAGATTAAGTTGGGGCACTTCCGGATGGTTCCGGAATCTCAAAGTATCCCCT
>NW_021518192.1:0-289 GCF_001605985.2 Dendrobium catenatum | reverse complement strand
ATAAGATAGAAAAAAGTTACATATAGGAGAGGGAGGATGAAAGCTAGGCAGACTATGTGTTAAGACTTATTATCAATATACTGAATCAGGAGCATACAGCTCCGTTCCTCTATTCCTTGCTTTGGCTTGCGATTTTCTCTTTCAGGTTTTCGAAGGATCCAGCGGCGACATCAAAATCAAATCAGGAATAAAGTTGTCCGAAATAGAACCTTAATTGCTCTATTTGTAAGTTTTGATGTATTCTTTTATTTAAAAGTTAAACTTATTTTTCGTAATGATATATTCGATT
>NW_021518191.1:0-473 GCF_001605985.2 Dendrobium catenatum | reverse complement strand
AGTCATTAATTTAGACTCTTTTGGAGGTACAATACTGGGTCCATACCATCCTATGCTAGTCAGGTGTGGTAGTGTTGATCCTCTATCTTGATGTTGATCTTTGTTATTTCGATATGATTATGCTCGCCAGCTCATTCAGATGATTTGAATGTGATCTGAATAAAAAAAAACATATGTATATATATATACATGTGATAAAAAAAAAGGAAGCTCTCGATAGAGCAAAACTCGGTTGCCCTTGTCACAGGAGGAACCCGGTAAAACTCTCTAAGAGCTCAAATTCCCCAAAAGTTTCTCTTTCTCCTCCCTTGAGAGTACTTTGTTGATCTCTTCAAGGTTGAGTTCCCACTTAGTTGGTCGATGAATTTATATGATTTTAAATGCATTTCTTCGTTAGTGATGTAGTACGTTATGTTTTGAGATGTAGTCATCACTATTTTGGGCTTGAGTCTTTCTGAGAAGAGATCGCCCCT
>NW_021518190.1:0-226 GCF_001605985.2 Dendrobium catenatum | reverse complement strand
CAAGTAAAGCGCAACTAAAGCGCAGGTAAAGCGCAAGTTAAAAAGCGCAAGTCAAAAAAGCGAAACTAAAGCGCAAGTCGAAAAAGCGAAACTAAAGCGCAAGGTGACGCGACAAAATTTTATTGGATGTCCGAACTTATTTTTCGCCTCCGGTCACCTGACCCAATAATTTGCCCAAGACAAGAGGGAATGAGGGAGCTAGGGCCGGCGGCATCATGAGGGAGGT
>NW_021518189.1:0-290 GCF_001605985.2 Dendrobium catenatum | reverse complement strand
AGAATTATTAACATATCATCATTTGTTATTATAGGCACTGAAGAATCAAAATATAAGATTATAAAAATCCTTGTAATAACAAGGATTTGAATTATATTAGTAAGTTTTCTCTGTTTAACATGATATTTGTGATTTAGTTTAGAGAAGGATGGTTTGCAATTTAAGTAGAATGTTAGACTTCACCTCTTTGATGTGGAATAAAATCTTATATTACAAATAAAATATGCTTATATAGTATATATATTTATCCTACATTTAATAGAAATCATGTTATAATACCTCCATCTTGA
>NW_021518188.1:0-216 GCF_001605985.2 Dendrobium catenatum | reverse complement strand
TTCTGCCAGGAGGTGTCCTTTTTCGTATATCGAGTTGTCCTTGTACCCGATGTACTTGTAGATCTTGATCACCACTATCGTAGGCAAGGTTTAAAATTGCGTAAATAAGCCTCGAGGCGTTTTTCGTCCGTGACGCGAGGCGTAAGCCTCAAGGCGGTGGGAGGCGTAAGCCTCACCGGCGAAGAATTGCGTAAATGAGAATTTAAGGGTTTTAGC
>NW_021518187.1:0-232 GCF_001605985.2 Dendrobium catenatum | reverse complement strand
TTAGTATCTAATCTATTATATAAATAATTAAAAACTAAAATTTGTTGTGTACCTGATTTTAAGAAATAGAATTTTGATAATTGCAAACACTTCTGTTTTACTACGACTGGCTTGCCAACTAACATTTCAGGTCCACAGGATCAAGATTGTAATTTGAACAAGCTCAAGATTGGGTAGACTAGGTCTGAGTCAGCTTGTAATGTACTTTTTCCCTTTCTTGAGTCAATTGTAA
>NW_021518186.1:0-255 GCF_001605985.2 Dendrobium catenatum | reverse complement strand
AATAAGGAACCTACATTTAATAAGCAAATTTTATGTTCAACTTGCCAAATTGCCAAAGTGTTTTGCATTCAATTGGAGCTACCGATGGGCGACATACACAAGTAACATGATCAGAGATAGTCTAAAAAGTAGCGCTTGTTTGAGGGAATAACACAAACAAAACATTCTTCAATTTATTGGAATAGTACACTTTTTTTTTAATCTTATCAGTAATTAAAAAATATTTTTAATTTCAGAATTCATCTTATATCTTTT
>NW_021518185.1:0-491 GCF_001605985.2 Dendrobium catenatum | reverse complement strand
ATAACTTTAAGAAAAAATGCTTTTTCCATAGCATCTTTATAGCTATATTTATAAAAAAAATGCAGCTGTTCCAAACGAATCCTAAGATTTATTTGAGATAGCTTTCTTACGGCTTTGTGAAACTACCGTAGGAAAAATAATTCTTTTTAAAGTTATTGCTGAAAGCAGCTTCCAGCATAAAAATTATTTAGAAGCAAAAATTATAATAACAATCTAAAAAACAAAGCAAAAAAAAAAAAGTTCCAGATGAAACCTAAAATTTAGTGATCCATAAAAATGAAGGCTTCTTGTGGGGCACATTTTTTATTGTTTTTTTCACTTTTTCAAATAATTCCATAAAAATGAAGGCTTCCAGCACCGAATGTTTTTTCACATTTTTTCAACTCACACGAGAGCTCGGACATAAGTCCGATGGACAGACCATCGAATGGCTGTTACGCCAGGCTGAGCCATTCATAATCGAAGCCCTCTGTGGCTTCCAGATCGCGCCG
>NW_021518184.1:0-208 GCF_001605985.2 Dendrobium catenatum | reverse complement strand
TGAGATTCAATTTAAATTTAAATTGAATCGGATTTGAAATAGTCATCCCTAATTAGCTAAAACAAATTAGGAAACCCTTAATTCTCTTCCCCCAAACCCCTCTCCCTCTATTAATGCCGTCGGCCCCAAGGGGAATCCAAATTGATTCTCCCTCTTAATTCCCCCATCCCTCACTTGGAATTTGAAATTCAAACTCAAATATTTTCCC
>NW_021518183.1:0-444 GCF_001605985.2 Dendrobium catenatum | reverse complement strand
TTAGTTGAACTCTATCTCGTCCCCTCGGGACCGTGTAGGGTTCTCTTTAGAATCTAGCCATGATATTCAAGATGAATTTCATGATTCTAAGTCTGAACGTCATTATGCAATTTTATTTTTGTCCTTCGGGGTGATATACTTTTCCGAACGAGTTGATTTGAATTCTAGAATTAGAGTTCAATCTCAATTTTAAAATTCTCAAAGAAAACTAATATTTTTTAAAATATGTTTTCAAAATTCCACCAACAGGGAGCTAAAGGAGAGACACTTGTTTTAGTGCAATACTTGGAGGGTGCCTCCAAGGAGTGGACGTAGGTCAAGGTTTGACCGAGCCACTATAAATTCGGTGTGTTCTTTTCTTATTATAGCTTCCGCATTTGTTTTTCTTCCACACTTTATTTGTGGTGATTTTGGTTTGAGTTTTATCTTTGGTTTTAAAGTTTT
>NW_021518182.1:0-229 GCF_001605985.2 Dendrobium catenatum | reverse complement strand
CATAATCACCCGCTTACGTTTGCCTGCTTGCTTGAATGCGCTCATTTACCCTTGCTAGCTAACATGTCATTAGGTTATGTTAGGTTGGGGAAAATTTGGTTAGAGGTGGGTAGGGTTAAAGTTTAGATTTATGACCCATTTAGCTAATCGAATCAGGTCAATTGAGGGTGGGTCAATTTCTGGTTGGACCTGAACCTGACTCGAAAACCCATTTTGACACCCCTAGGTG
>NW_021518181.1:0-839 GCF_001605985.2 Dendrobium catenatum | reverse complement strand
CTAACATTTCAGGAAAATCAACTCCAAGCGATGAAGATTTCAAATTATTAATTTGTAAATTATAAGTTTTTAAATGAGAGGGAGTGATTGTAATTGAGTGAAAAATCACAACACACACTCTAGGGAAATAATTTTTGTAAACTGATCATACGGGAAAAACCTGGTTCGTACGGGACGATCATGTCAATTAACCCTTTGAAAGATCAATGGATCGAACAGGCGGGTTGAAAATTTTCTAAGTCCTAATCGTCCAGAACAAATTTAATATTCATCCCAGGAAGAACTTCTCGGGATTCTCACCTTGCACTGTTCGTCTAGATGAAAAATATGGTTCGTACCAGGATGAAGCTCTCTGTATGAAATCGTATAGGACGAAATAAATTTTCGTCCCTGGACGAAGCTCTCTGTATTAAATCATATAGGACGAAATAAATTTTTATCCCTAGACGAAGCTCTCTATATGAAGTCGTACAGGATGAAATAAATTTTTGTCCCTGGATGAAACTCTCTGTATAACATCATCTTAGGACGAAACCTATTCTTCCCAGGATGAACTGAACCGACTTACGTCAGTTGGTTACGTCCTTTAGAATTTTGGGAACCAACCTATGTAATAACCGTTTCATATCGGACGAACATGGTTCGTACGGGACGATGAGCGTGTATGAACATAGTTCGTACCAATATATATTAGGATTGTTTCTAACACTTTAAGTAAAATCGTCCAGGATGATCCACGATTGACGGGACGATCCACTGAGTACAAAATTAAAAACTTGCAGTTTTTGGATAGTTTTTCTTATCTTTTATATATATAGTTCAAATTAGACTGCCACCCA
>NW_021518180.1:0-268 GCF_001605985.2 Dendrobium catenatum | reverse complement strand
TGGAGTGGCACTTGCGGAGAGACGAAAGAGGTTAGATGCCCGAGAAGAAAGGTTGGAAAGAGCCCGTAGGATTTCCGGAGGGGATGAGAAAGAAGGGTGGAAAGAGCCCGCAGGATTTTCAAAGCAAACCCGCATGTTATAGCTTCAAAAAATAACTTATCATTCAACTATTCAAAACATTACAATACCCCCCATATTTATAGGTATGAAAGGGGAAGACCAAAAGACACTTTACATTAATTTAACACTTAATTCAAAGCATTAAACA
>NW_021518179.1:0-200 GCF_001605985.2 Dendrobium catenatum | reverse complement strand
TCAAAACCCAAAATTCTTTCAATTCATATATTCAGACATTCAATTTTAACTATGGAACTAGTTGATCATTTCGGTCAACGCCAATACGCACGATAAACTTTGGCAAGTTTATCATGCCTATTGGGGGTCCATTTGTTGACCTCATTATTCGAGGTCAATTTCCCCGGACTCAATTCTAGCACCTAGGTCTTCGTAGCCTA
>NW_021518178.1:0-201 GCF_001605985.2 Dendrobium catenatum | reverse complement strand
GCTTATGCTTGCCTGGAGTGAGCTGCCAGCTAACATCTTAAACACGATCAATCGCCCTATATGTATACAAGATAGGAAGGCTCTATCCTAGAAAGTCAAGGATTTGTAGTTTAAGAGATTTCAATCAGTGACTCTACAATATGCAAAAGAAAGTACCTAGCGCTATGTATGCTGCATGAAATGGCTACAAAATATTCCTAA
>NW_021518177.1:0-3511 GCF_001605985.2 Dendrobium catenatum | reverse complement strand
TTACTATATATGATGGAAATTGCGAATAGATACAACAAATATTATGTATCATAATTAGGTAACTTTCCTAATGCATTTATTTGTTGGGATATGATTAGTAACAAGACATATTTAAATTGCCCTAAGATATATGGTTTCTCAACACATAAATTTAACGAATAATAATAATAGAATGACACTATTATGTACCACAATATATGAGTTATCCTATGTAGATTACATTCAAATATTAATTAATTATGATGACTCATAATAATTCAATTGCAAATAATTAATCTCCAATCAAATTTCTAAAAATCTCACACATGAGAGCTTACATAACCTATTTTTTCTTCAAATTAAAAAATTATTTCAGAAATCTAAAATTACAAGAACCTTTCAACTTACAAAAAAGTGGTTTCTTATAATGCTTCATATCTGCACATAATCAGTCTATTATAATAAATGTCTTCACAAAACAACACACAAAAATCAACAAAAATGACCCTTATCATGAGGGCGGTTTCTTTACACAAAGCAACCATGTCACAGGATCTCTGTTTGCGCTCAATTCATTGGTATCCACTATAGCTTACAACCGAAACATCAATTTGGAATCTACAACAACAACAACATCAAGCCTTTATCCCACTACGTGGGGTCGGCTACATGAATCCTTTACTCTATTGTGTTCTATTAAAGGTCAAATTATCATTTAAATCTAATAAAGAAAGGTCATTCCTAATATTTTCTAACCAAGCTAATTTGGAATCTGAAATCATAAAATCATGAATATGAATAGGTTGATATATCTTGTTCATGCAACTTTAAATAAGTTTAAAAAAAAACAATAAACTAAATAACACACTAGTCCTTATTCTAGAAACACAGCAGGATCAAACAACAAAGGAGATATAGGAGCAAACTTAATTAAGATATCAAATTGATAAACAAGCCTAAAATTTTAAGAAAATATTAATCATTTTAATAAAAACTTTAAATGAACAACAATAAACTATTAATAACAAAAAAATTTCTATACAATAACAAAATCATATTGTTGCCAATGATATTTAAATTAATTTGTCAGAACAAATCCCATTGTTTAATGAGAGATTTTAAGAAAATCTTATTTATTTTCACTTTGATTTAGTTTCAACTAATTTAGAGTGGACCTGGGAAGTGGTGTAGGTGGACTTGGTGCACTGAGGAAATAAGAAGAATTGATTCCAGCTTCTTGATCAAATGGCAGCTCTCGCTCCATTTCTAGCCTTTGGCTCAGACCCATTTTTGACTGTCGTTGGCCTTATCTTGCAAAATATTTCACTTCATCAATACTAAGGTACAAAATCTGATTAAGATCATATTTTAATGATCACACAACAAATTAATTTGCTAGAGGAAAACATCACAATTTGCAACTAATATGTCAAACGTGGAAGCTAACACTTTTAACCCTATCTTCAGTTATTTATTGGGGCATTTGAAGGATCCCATTTATGGGTTTATGATCAACCTGACCCTTTTAATAGCTTAAATTGCAACAAAATAAAAAATCTTGAAATTTTTTTTTTTTTGCAAATATTGTGCTGAATAAATTTTTTATTCTTTTTTTTTTTTTTTACTTCAGTTTAATTTGAGATTACTGAGGTTCAACTATAGTAAATCAATTCAACCACTCACATATTAATTATAGCTATTTGTAAAACAGACACCTGACGGTCTCAAAACCCTCACTTGTACCAAGAGGTGTCAATTTCTTAATGATTTAGAATAATTCCTAAAAATTTTGGAAAATTTTGTGCAAGTAAAGAACAAAAATATCTATGTTATGACTAAGATGATTTGTGATTTAAATTTATAATAACTCCAAAAAAAATATTATTTTGTTGGGTTAAAACATTGGTTATTACATATTATTGATTAACTTCCCCTTTTATGATAAGCTTCGCATTGAGTAGCGTGCAAGCTTCCAATAGACGGTAAGTCTTACGTGCTCTGACACTAGAGTAGACTAAAGGTATTGCGCCACTATGGGACACGCCTCAACTTTCATGATATGCTCTGTAAATGTAACACACAACACTCGCCTTCAATAGGCCATACTTAACACCTTATATGGTGTCATATATATAATGCCCCTTGCAGGTAATTCCCTCTTTTTTAAATACGACAAAATTTGTAACAAAAGTAGAGTCAATGGATGAATCGGGACACCGCACATAATAATTTACCCAATGGATAAGACCTTGTGGTCACTTCTTCATTCCCTTTCAAATAATGCAAGCTCTAAAAAAAAGTAGAGCAAATTACCCCAATCTGCAAAGAGATTACTAGGTTCGAACATCGAAACAACTTACCATTCGGTACCTTATAGTACCGAGTAATGTTGAACTTGGTACTGTGTAGTACTGAGTTCGGTACTAAACTGCTTGGTACTGTGAAGTACCAAGCTCATACCGAGTTCAGTACCGAGTAGGAGGTGATGTGGCGCATTTTCATTGGGCTCTGGACGCCGTCCATTGTCTGAAGCCAATAATTTTCCCAATCTGCAAGACCTATTGGTCTCTTCCCAGAAAGTCAGAACCCAGCTCCAAGAACAGCCCATCGCCAACAATTTCGTATAATCAATTGCTTATCCTCTAACCTGACGATATGAAACCTTCAAAGGATCAAAATGTACATGGTTAGTATGTGATTTTTTTTCTTTAGAAAGGGCGAGCTCAATATACTTCTTTGTTTCCTTTACACACACTCCAATGAAAAGATGGCTCTGGCCGTACACTTTTGTTATACATCTGCTAGAAAGTTCCTAGATGAGCAGGCTTTGATGCATGGATCCAACTCTAATATATACTATTCCAATATGTGATTTTGAATGATGACACCATTGTCGAAGGGTCTGTTAGGGTTGTGCCCTAAAGAAATATTATTGTAATATATTTTCTATGGAAATAAATATTTAAAGACAAGTTTAGCATGTTTCGATATTATCATTTGATATAATATTTTTTATTCCATGATTATTTATGTAACCATAATTTAGTATATAATTATATACAAGAGGATTAAATTATGGATAATAATCAAAACAAGTTCATAATTTTTAATTATAGTTGGAATCTATAATTAAACATTATTAATACGGTCCATCAACATTAAGAATGGAATAATCTTATCCGGATTATTCGATATGGAGATATTAACGATGGAGATACTTTATATAATATGATTATATAGAACTGGACCAGATAAATTTTGAATTCTCTAATAAATTCTATTTTAATTCTAGAGAATTTAAAATTCATCATAAAGATGATCATATATAGAACAATCTTAATCCTGAGTTATTAATAAACTCCTATTTGTGACATTTATTTTTTTGATTTACTCGGAAATAGTTTGAAAGAAATAAACTCAATCCTTGTATTTCAGAAACACAATGAAACAAACGGCTGGGAATGTTAATATATAGATATGGAATCCATTCCTTTCAATTTTGAAAGTTAAAAAATTAGTTCCCTTGAATAAT
>NW_021518176.1:0-3155 GCF_001605985.2 Dendrobium catenatum | reverse complement strand
AGATTAGGTGTCATAGATATAACTGCATTAAAAAAAACATAAACAAAAATTAAAAAAAAAATAAAACAAAAATTTTTTTTAGGGCTGCTCCTGATCATCACACACTCACCACACCAAAACTTTGCATTGACTGTTCATCGTGCTATACGATACACATATCGTACCGTACGACACATCTAAATCTACATAACGTCCACCAACAAGCAGATTTCGGCTCTGTTGATCGTACGGTACGACCTACATCGTACTGTACGATATGCATCCAACATTATTGACTATCGTATTGTACGATATCTCTTCTTCGTACGATATGATACACGTCAGCAACGGATTGGGACGAATTAAATCCGGTTGGTACGACATTACTGATTATCGTACCGTACGATACATACCTTTTGTACTGTACGATTACACATCAGCACACGAATAAATATGAGTTAAAGCTGTTTGGTACGATATTTATTATGGATTGTACTGTACGATACACCTGTTTGTACTGTACGAAACTTTTGGTCAAAAGTCATACTAAGGACCTCGGGACGATCGAAATTCGCCTGATCGTACTATACGATACTTATCGTACTGTACGATTTGACTGCCTTTTCCCGAAATGACCGGTCAGGACATTAATTGGCTATCATACTGTACGATACTATATCGTACTGTACTATTATCAAAATTCCCTGTAAGTACCCTTTCCTAGGCCGTTCCTTTCACTCAAATCTCCCCTCACTCACTCCTTCACTTAGTTTCGTGCCCTCTTGCAATGTCTAAACGAGGTTGGATTACTGCTGGAAGCTCATCCTCATCGAGTCGCCAACCTGCTCGTTTTCTGAATACTGAAAATGAGGAAGCCTACCACCAATATAAAGCCTGCAAAATTTATCCTTCAAAAATGCTTAATAAGGCTGCTCTTAATTTCAAGGTAATGGGCCTCTTTGCTTCCACCCCATTTCAATTCCTACTCACCCTGACATTTCCTTATAATTCTGAACTTCTCTTCGAATTTCTTGCTAACCTCACCTACACTGTCGACAACACCACCTTTTACTCTTTTGTTCGTGGCCAAAACATTGAAATCACTAGAGCCGACATTGCCCAATATATTGGGTTGTCCACTGAAGGACCTATGGTTCGCTCATTTCTTACCGATGAATTTGATTGGAGCGATGTTAATAGAGTCCTTAAGAATTCTACTTTCCATCAACACCAACCTCTCGTTCAATCCTTAACTCAAAATGCCCGAATAATTCTACATGTCCTTCGAACCTCAATAATACCCAAAGGTGGCGACCGTATCAATCTGATCACGACCTTATCCGTCGCTACCTATCTTATTATATCCAACATAAAGTTTGATGAGGTTGATTTAATTAGTAACTATATTTACCATATGACTTTTGTTCGTCTACCTACCACCCGATGGAAACATAATCTAGCTCTTGGTCACCTAATAGGATATATCCTTCATAATAAATATCAATTGTCCTACCCTGGTGAACCCGACATTCTTCTTATTTTTTATATGAATGCTTCCTTCCGTATTCTCTTTCATCGGGGACCCGAGCCTGAAGAACCAGTCTTTGATGATGAAGAAGGAGAAGATACCCCAGCAACAGCTCCAGCTCGACCACGACGCCATGCCGCACCCCGAGCACCTGCACCAGCACACCCTGACGATGATTTGGTCGCACGCTTCGACCAACTGCAGACTCGTCTCGACATACATATTCAAGAACAACATCAGCAACACAAGACAGATATGCAATGGTTTGGAGAACATTTCACTGCAATTGATCACCGCTTCGATGCTATCTTTCAATATTTTCAACCAAATCCACCTCCACCACCAACTGATCAGGACCCGTCTATGTAGATTATTTGTATTTGCATTGTAGTTTCTTTCTTTTGTTTTTTGCTTTAGTTGCTCCTCCTTTTTGAGCTGTCAAAAGGGGGAGAGGTTTATTGTACTTGTTGTTGTGCTTGTTATCTAAATGCATTCCTCTTTTTTTTGTACTTGCTTTTGGTATCTTTTTTTCATGTGTTTAAGTTAAAAAATAAAATAAAAAAAATATAAATACAAAAAAATAAAAGAAATGTTATTTGTTCTTACTTGCAACAAATTATTTGACATCATCAAAAAGGGGGAGATTGTTGCAACCCATGACCCCGAGTTTGAGATTTTGATGATGCCAAATAATGAGTGTTTTGGAACAACTTTTCATTGAATATTATTTTATTGCTATTGTCCATGAGTACTAACATTTTAGGAAGATCACAAGTGAATCAGGATGAAAGGAAGACTCAATAATGGGTAGATTAGGAGTATGTGTCAGACATTGTATTTCTCTATTTATTTTATTGAGATTGGCCACAAAATGCATAAGAGTAAGAGAAACTATGCACACACACAGGGGAGAGTTTGTTTTTTAAATGCAAAATGTATTAGAATTTCTTCTCTGGAGATCATACTGTACGATTTTAATTCGTACCGTAGGATCCGAGCTATGTGGACGATTCTGTGAATAGATCATACTGTATGAATATATTCATACTGTACGATATGTACAGATCCAAAATCCTAGCCGTAGTTTAGTTTAAGTAAGTGATTTTGCGCCGTTCGTACTGTACGAATAGTTTTGTACTGTACGATCTATTTTAAATACTTACTTAAATTAACCCGTGATTAGTACATGAAATCCAGGCCTAATTAAATTTTGAACATCGTACTGTACGAACCGGATCATACCATAAGATGAACAGAGATGAAGTTTGATCATCCCGGTTATCGTCCTGGACGATCTCTTGGTTTTTGTCTCATCGTATTGTACGATAGTGATCGTACCATACGATGAACAGAGACGACATCGGGTCGTCCAGACCATCGTCCTGTATAAATAGTATTTTGTGGATCGTACCGTACGATATTATATCGTACAGTACAAATTGTTTTTTAACTGTTCGTACATCTTCATACCTGGATGAAGTCTGTTTATAAAGATCGTACTGTATGATGTTGAATCGTACTGTACAAACAGTAACTGCTACTTTTGAAATCAGAGGTTTTTGGAGCCCGTTTTAGATGTCAATCAAGTCTTTTTTTTAGTAAGAATCACATAGGGGGTGAATGTGGTTAGAGAGGGATTCCAAGGGAG
>NW_021518175.1:0-307 GCF_001605985.2 Dendrobium catenatum | reverse complement strand
ATTTCATTTCAGATATTTAAACATTTATTGGATTTGAAATTTGAGATTTGACCCCTCCGGTTGAGATTTCCTGTCAACGCGGCCATTATCGGGGTGATATTAAAGTCACTTGTATTTTCGTAGGATTTTGGGAGACATTTTACAATTCAAGTCGTATCGACTCCAGTCCTTCCGAGGAGGAGGATGAAACTTGAATATTAGACCCGCGCAACATTCTCGAATCATCGGATTTGGGATTTAGATATTACGATCGGAGCACATGCGGGTTATAGCATTTGACCCTGCGCAGCATTCTCGACTATTTATG
>NW_021518174.1:0-559 GCF_001605985.2 Dendrobium catenatum | reverse complement strand
ACATCATACATAGTATATTACACGATGAAAGTTAGAGAGATCAATGTTGGCATCCTTATTTGGGGAGATAAAATCAAAGTTGGTGAGCGATATAGGTCAGAAGGACCGTTGTATAGCGACAGAGGTCAAGAGGATCGTAGTTGATGGGTGACGGGGGTCAGAAGGACCATTTGTCGGCGGATGATGAAGGTCAGAAGGATCGGGCGACGAAGGTCAGGAGGACCGTAGTAGGCGGACGACAGAGGTCCGAAAGATTGTAATCAACATGCAACAGAGGTCAGGATGACCGTAATCAAATGACAATGGTTGGGAGGACTGTAGTTGGCAGATTGGCGGAAGTCCTGCGGTGTTCAGCAAATTGGCGGATGTTCGCCGGTGGCCGAAAAGAACTCCGGCAATGATCGGCGGATGAGCAGAAGTACGACGATGGTCGGCGGACTAGCAGAAGTCCGGCGATGGTCGGCGGACTGGCAGAAGTCCGGTGATTGTCGGCAGACTGGCAGAATTCCGGCGACGGTCGGCGGACTGGTAGAAGTCCGGCGATGGTCGGCGGACTGGC
>NW_021518173.1:0-260 GCF_001605985.2 Dendrobium catenatum | reverse complement strand
CAAAAATAGTGGGGATACGTTTGTTTTGCCTAAAACATTCAATACATGAAGCTAATTAAATCCATTTAATGTGAGCTAGATCTAAGGTTTTGAGAGATTATACCGTTATATCTTCAAAATTTCTGGATGGATGAGCTTGTAGACTGTCCAAGTGTAGATCCCCAGCATAAAACCGAGCTCTAACACGCCTGGATCGACCGCTACAAGCCTGGGACGGACTGGGTGGTGGACTCGCCGGAGAACTCGCCGCCGATGACGTG
>NW_021518172.1:0-326 GCF_001605985.2 Dendrobium catenatum | reverse complement strand
TCCCCTTGGACGAAGCAACCCATGGCTGCCGACAAGGGTCCTTCTGTCAGGTTGGGTACTACCTCCTCTGACTAAGTAGACCAGGGACCACGATGGCCCAGGACGACGGAACCATGGGATCTTGATCGTGTCTATCATCAATTCCCCCACTATCCGCTTTAAGTGCACGATGGTGAAATTTCTATTTTAAATATCAAATCTTCCCAAATTTCCAAACTTCCAAATATTTCCAAATCCATGCCCAATGCTGCTACTATATGCTTGATAATGTGTAGTGACAGATATAACATATCTGATTGACGACTAGCCTTAATCGAAAGTTCTCT
>NW_021518171.1:0-249 GCF_001605985.2 Dendrobium catenatum | reverse complement strand
TAGTTATTAACCAAGAGATCTTGAGTTTGACTATAATGATTTGTATAAATTTATCTTAATTCCTCCAAATGTTTTAAAAAAATCATAGCACGTTAAAGCAATTAAAAAGAAGAAGACAGATTAATATAGTTCAGAACATAATCCGCCAAATTGTTTAGAATATTTTGATCAGAGAACACAGTTTAGTCTGCACAGGCAATGGCAGCAGCATATCAATGGAGTCTTCAAACGTCGGGGAGAATGGATTTG
>NW_021518170.1:0-302 GCF_001605985.2 Dendrobium catenatum | reverse complement strand
AATACTTGTACATAACATGTACAAACTTATACATAGTATGTATAATACTTATACATACCATAGTATTTATAATGCTTATACATATTGTGTATAAACTTATACATAGTGTGTATAATTCTTATTTAAAGTGTGTAAAATGCTTGTACATATCATGTATAAACTTGTAGATAGTATGTATAATACTTATATATTACATGTAAAACTTATATATAGTATGCATAAAACTTGTATTTAGTATTTATAATGCTTATAAATAGTGCGTACAAATTTATATATAATATGAATAATGCTTGTACATAGCA
>NW_021518169.1:0-230 GCF_001605985.2 Dendrobium catenatum | reverse complement strand
CTCGCTACTGCATCCACAAACTTCTCTTTCACACATAGACAATTATTCTCATTGTTGCCTTCTGTGGTGTGTTTTATTATATCCTGTCATTCTAGTGATGTCTACCCTATTAAGGTATGTCTGTGAACTCCTCTGCTTCTTGTATGCACACATTCTTGTCGTCGCCTACATTTGTTGGTCACATTATGACTCTTAGTAACGACCATCCATAAATGCTTATTCACCATAGA
>NW_021518168.1:0-293 GCF_001605985.2 Dendrobium catenatum | reverse complement strand
CCCCCCCCCCCCCCCCTCGGCAAGGCGGAGAAGCCCTTACAATACTCCCATTCACCAACCCGGCGTGGCGTAGTGCCAAGCGCTGTTTTCACCCTCCTAGTGACAGCAGAGAACCTTCTCATTTTTGTCCCTTCTGGAGAAGGCAGAGTATCTTGTGGTCACGGATGTAGAAGAGTCTCCCCCTTAGAGAGCCTCCCTCAAGTTCTTCTCGGGCCACAGGAGGAGCAAGATACAGCAAGATCGGTGCAACAATGTGATCTCCCTCACACCTCTTCTCCCTCGCCAAGCTCACC
>NW_021518167.1:0-354 GCF_001605985.2 Dendrobium catenatum | reverse complement strand
TAACTTTTCGTTCGCACTCCAATCATGTGAAGACATTTGGATTTTTTTCTTTTTTGAACACAACATGTGTACAAGAGAGAAAAAAAACCAACATGCATTTTTCTGATTGGAGTCTGAACTCCGCATGTAATAAGTTTTCTTCGATGAGATCGACGGTTTGTTTGTTCCTTAAATCCTCGATGATGAGAGGAACTTTCAACGAGATTCTCTTTGGTCTGTTGGTTATGAGCTTTAGCAATAAACTAAGGGTCTTGTATTCAAGTTTTTTTTTTACTTGTATTCGAGTCTTATGTATGTAATGTATGTAAAGTTTATCTTAATTGATCTAAAAATATCAATAAAAAGATTTGAGAG
>NW_021518166.1:0-271 GCF_001605985.2 Dendrobium catenatum | reverse complement strand
TGTAACACTAATTCGATATTAAGGGCGACTATCGATTTGTTCATCTTCATCATCAGACATATTTTAGTTCAACAAATATCTATTTTTTTTTGGGACATTTAGGTTAATTAAGATAAATTCGTACACACATCATATACGTAATACATTAACCCAAGACCTCATAGTTGATAGTCAAAGCTCCCAACAGACAATCCAATATGAGCTGCGTCAACAAATATCTCAAAGATAATATCTTTCAATTGAAGGACTAAGAAATCCCTTAAAAGATTTT
>NW_021518165.1:0-879 GCF_001605985.2 Dendrobium catenatum | reverse complement strand
ATATCCCCAGCACCGGCTAGACACAGAGGTTCCCTACCCTTGGTCCAATCAACCATGACTTGATTCATGTCATATTTAAATATATTTGAAGCATATATTGGAACAAAATAGAGGACTTTCCCTTAAGTGCTCTAACCTAAGGTTTAGGATTTCACCTCAATTTATGGATGGACTAAAACCTTCAGGATATCTCTGAATTTTTTTGTTGTCCATGCTCAAGTTTATAGAAGACACCTTTAGCTGGTGACTCTTGGATTAAGGGCTAATGCTTTAAATGGAGCTAAGTTAGGTTTGCCAGAGAACTTGCCATCGCTGAGCTCTAACCAGAGGATTTGGACTTGAAATATCATGAGGAGATCCCCTAGAGCTTGAATGTTTAAAGTTTTAGGCTTAGAGAACTGAAGATAGTGAGAGAATGGTTGGATCAAGAATGGCTTCATTTTGTAAGTTTTACCCAATTCAAATGATTACAGGTAGAATGGAGAGCTGAGATCATTTGGGGGCCTTCCTATATGGCTAACATCTACCCATAGGTTGAATAGAATGATGGGGAATTAAGAAAAAGAGGACATCCTAGCTGGAAATACCATTTTTCCTTACAAGCACATAGGGGATGCTTAGGGATCATTGGATCTTCATCCAAGGGCTAGGAATAACTCTAAGAATATTATAGAATGCTTTCAAATGGTTGGAAGGGTTTAAGGTGGAGTGGGATAGCTTAAGCTAAGGGATTAGGTAATTTAAAGGTTTCTTGACCAAGTTTGACCACTCTCTAATCTTGGTTTGATTATTTGGCTGGTCCCCATACCATGTGGCAGTTGAGGTGCCATAGAGGAAAGTGTTGAGCTGGTTTGGTAGGGGTATCAAGCCTTATGTTCA
>NW_021518164.1:0-204 GCF_001605985.2 Dendrobium catenatum | reverse complement strand
ACACAAATTTCATGATATTTTCATAGCATAAATTTTAATATGTTATTCTATATTTTATTCTGAATATTTTGACTATATAAAACTAAATTTTCACTTATATGCAAACTTTTTAGTATATAATTGAATTAAGGCTTTCTGAGAATTGAAAAAGTTCTATAAAAGTCTTAAACTATTCCTATGAATACACCCTTGAAGTTATAAATT
>NW_021518163.1:0-200 GCF_001605985.2 Dendrobium catenatum | reverse complement strand
CATGTTCCTTATAGGATAGAGACTTTGAAACAAAAACCTAGTGACACGTTTTCCAAGATTTTTATTTTCTTTAATCTACTAATAATCAACCAACTAACTTTAATCTAATTCTTAAAAATCTATTAAAACACTTAACTCTTAACTAAGTTTTAATTAACATTCGTAATCATTAAATCATAAATTTAAATTATAAACCTAAA
>NW_021518162.1:0-274 GCF_001605985.2 Dendrobium catenatum | reverse complement strand
ATATAGATACCCTTAGGATCAGCTTGAAACCTAGCACAAAAATAAATACTAAACATAATATTAGGTATGCTAGCAGTCAAATAGAAAAGAGATCCTATAATCCCCCTATACTTTTTATGATCTATAGATTTTTCACTTGGATCCTTATCCAATTGAATGGTAGAGCTTATACGTGTATTTATTTTCTTAGCATATTCCATCTCATATTAATTCAAAATATCATTGATATACTTTCTTTGATTAAGAAAGTTTCATTATATCTTTGATTTATACT
>NW_021518161.1:0-214 GCF_001605985.2 Dendrobium catenatum | reverse complement strand
TATTAGGGATGAGACTTGAACCACTTAAACTTAGTGGCACCCTCTACACTAGGGTAAATTCCCACTGATTTTAAAAATCATTAAGTTTATTATTTAACTAATTCAAAATTAAACATTTAATTAAGCTAAAAAGTTCTAAAAATTATGATAAATCAAATTTAAATAAAAAATATAAATAAAATATCAAATTTGTTAGAATTAAATCCTTAACTCA
>NW_021518160.1:0-263 GCF_001605985.2 Dendrobium catenatum | reverse complement strand
GAGAAGCCTTCACAAAAACTCTCTTCCACCACTACCCGGTGTGGTAGAGAACCGTTGTCCTTTTACACCCTCCAAGTGTAGGCAGAGTAGCTCCCGTTGTTCACACTCTTTAAGTGAGAACCCTTTGTCCTTTCACACTCTCCAAGTGTAGGTGGAGAACCTTCACGCTGTTCACACTTCATGAGTGTCGGCAGAGAACCAAATCTTCTTGAAAGATCTTCTCACAAGAAATCTAGAAGGATGAGAGAAAAGAGTGAAATAAA
>NW_021518159.1:0-223 GCF_001605985.2 Dendrobium catenatum | reverse complement strand
ATCACATTTCAATTATAATTCATAATTATAATAAAAAAATTTCTAAATAATTTTTTAAAATTTTACCAAAGTCTACATCTCTAATTCTTTCTAGCACCTTCATTTATTCAGAATTCATTAATCTTGCTCAGTACATAACGGAATGCCTAATTTAGTTAAATGCCCCAAGTCACGCTAGTTAACCCGGGTAAAGGAACGGATGGTAGCGTCTCATTTTAATCCC
>NW_021518158.1:0-398 GCF_001605985.2 Dendrobium catenatum | reverse complement strand
TAACATGCTTCACATAAGTGATCCTTAGTAAAGAAAAATTTGGGTATTCCTCTAACCAATTCCTTTTGTATAATCTTTCAAAGATTTTTCATGCTTGCCCGACAAAGTCTTATATGCCACAACTAATATTCATCAACAATAGTTTTTAGACAAAAAATAGTAGAATATTTAACATAATTTAAATCGAGCGTGTAAATATTATTTATCCTATCTCCATGCAACACATCAACTCCATTTTGGCTTATTCTACAGCTTGTAGTAAACTTTTTTATGTTAAAACCTTTATTACAAAGCTGACAAATACTTAGCAAATTATATTTCAAACCTTCTACCAAAAAGACATTTTCAATCAAAAATTTCATCAATTTACCAATCATACCTCATCCTACCACTATACT
>NW_021518157.1:0-284 GCF_001605985.2 Dendrobium catenatum | reverse complement strand
AAACTAGAGAGGAACAGTAAGGGAACGAGGTCTCACAGTATAGCTCGATATTGATCGGTATAGCTCGGTATGGTCTAAATTTTCCAGGTACAAAGACAATGCCGATCGGTATTGCTCGGTATCAGGCGAAATAAGCTCGGTACAAATTCAATAACGTTCGGTATTGCTCGGTTTCAGACAAAATATCTCCAAAATCACTTATACATTTAGAAGTATATATCAATGATATAAATTACATGCAAAATTAACTGATTACATGAAAGACGACTGACTACCTGAATCTG
>NW_021518156.1:0-972 GCF_001605985.2 Dendrobium catenatum | reverse complement strand
ACCAGATTTATAGTGGTTTGGTCAAAACCAGACCTACTTCCACTCCCCGGAGGCACCCTCTGAGTATTGCACTAATACCAGTAGTGACTCTCCTTTAGCACTCACATCAAGGCGGAGAAGCCTTTACAAAAACTCTTTCCACCACTACCCGGTGCGACAGGGAACCGTCTTCCTTTTACAATTATCCCTAGTGTTGGCAAAGAACCGTCCGTCCTTTTACACTCTGCTAGTATGGACAGAGAACCCTTCGTCATTTCTCACTCTCCTAGTGTGGGCAGATAACCCTTCATCCTTTCACACTCTCCTAGTGTGGGCGGAGAACCCTTCATCCTTTCATACTCTCCTAGTGTGGATAGAGAACCCACGACTGTTCACACTCTCCAAGTGTCGGCAGAGAACCGCATCTCCTTGATAGATCTTCTCACAAGAATTCTATAAGGAAGAAAGACAAGAGTGATGTAAACCCAAATCACAAGTAGAGAATATTACCTTTGAACACTAAGCGAAGCCTTCACGCTCCAGTGGTAGGAATCCTCCTTTGAATGCTCTCTCACACTCTCTCCTTGACTCTTCTTTCAATAGGCACGAAGATCAAATGGCAAAAGGATTTGGTGGCAGTCTAAATTGGACTATATATAGGAGAGACAAGAAAAACCATCCAAAACTGCAAATTTTCAAGTCAACACAAAATGGATCGTCCCGTACGATCGTGGATCGTCCTGGATGATTTTACTTAAATTATCGGAAATGATCCTAATGTATATTGGTACGAACTATGTTCGTACACGATCATCATCCCGTACGAACTAGGTTTGTGTGGTACAATCAGTTATATCATAGGTCGGTTCCCTAATAACTTTAGGATGTAACTGTTGAGTCTAGTAATTAGGTTGTTAAGGCTACCTAAATGTCCCAAGCCTAACCAAGAGGAGGGATGAATTGGCAATTTAAAAATTATACTTCTACTCTTGG
>NW_021518155.1:0-2891 GCF_001605985.2 Dendrobium catenatum | reverse complement strand
TTCATACAATACATTTTAAAGAAAGAATATTTAAATTATTTGTTAACTACACAAGTCATGAGAAACACTATGCAGAGGGAAAGTATTTATTGCACATGCAAAGTTCTCATAATCAAGTTTCAAATAGCAATTCTAACAAGTTCATTAAATCGTAGATTCTATAGGTATATTAAAATTTGTTTTGTATAACTTTGTAATTTGCTACTTGTTATATTTTGGTAACTTGATTTGATTTTCAAAATTAGGATTATGATTCTTTTGAAAAAGAAATAATAATGCTCAAGAAATTAGAACTCGAAGTTTATCTTGATGAATAAAAAATTGATAGAAAAGTAGAGTTAGATATCTTGCAATTTTGGAAGGGTAATAAGTACAGGTTTCCAAGAGTGGCAGTAATGCCACTATTTACCTCATCTCTATATGAGGTCATCAGGACCTATATAGGCTCCCTCTTGGTGACCTGATGATTGGCAAATGTCCACTTGTCAATTATAGAGGTCCCAGCTAAATTCTAATGCAATCCCTTATCAAATTCCTGTCCACTTTATATTCAAATTTTTAGTTCAGTTTTCATCTCCAAACTCTAGTCGAGCCTTAAATTAACTTTTATTTAACCTTCAATAACATTTATTCATCAACAATCACTCATTTGATTATGATTGATGTGGATAATCCAAAATCAATCAATCAAATTCAAAAATGCATTATAATATAAAATTCTTGACCAAAATCTAAGGTTAAGGGCCCAAGTCCTGAATTTCATTTTGAGTGATTTTTTAGTCACCTTAAAATCTTGCCAAATGACTAAATGAGCTTTGATTCATAATTTGACAGTTACATATTAATCAGGCATGTCCCTACAGTCAACCTTTCAAATTTGAGCTCAATCTGACACTTCTAACCTCATAAATTGAATTGATTTCCAAATATTATAAAATTTTCAAATATTTACAGCCTATGCCACTGAACTTGCCACCTAGTGAAATTTGATCTTGGGCCCTCCCAAAGACCCTTGACCATATACATAACCTTTGTTATAATATTTTGACCAATAAACTACATTTTTTGGCCCCAAACCCATAGTTGACAAGGAGTAAAATTGACATAAATATCCTTTAAAGGAAAATTTGGACTTTTCCCCAAAACTCAATATGGCATAGACGATTCAATTCTTAAAGCCTCCTCTAATGAATCCTAAACATCATTAGGAGTGCATTGGACCCAAACCCAGGTTTTGGTTTGACCTGGTTGACCAAGTCAATCATGGTTGACAAAAATGTCCCTTTAGGACCCAAATGGTCATTTCAACCTAAATGACTTTACCACTGCAAGGGACCACCTCCATTAGTCTCAAATTGTTAAATCTAACTTGTTGAGCTTAATGTCAACCCCTAGTTTGACCTTGTTGACCAAGTCAATCATGATTGACCAGATTAATCAGAATTCTTATTTGCACTCATTTAAGCATCAAAACCACTCTAAATTCATTCAAACTCCTTCGACTATCCCTCCTAATGGTTTGAACTTGATTTTTCATTTTGACCCAGACAACAATTGACCGGGTCAATTGAGTCTAACTATGGTCAAACTTAACCTAGTTGAGACCAATAAGTTGGTTCAATCTAAATCAATCTAGCCAAGACTTCTAATCTTTTAAAATCATTCAACTACATGCCCTGGATATCCTCAAACCCATCATAATTCAATCTTGGTAAGTTTAACCAAATCACCCTTTGAGTTTGGTCAAAACACCCAAGATTTTAGTCAAATCCTTATACACATCCAGTCAAACCTTCTCCAAGCTTTAAGTTCATTCAATTCCATACCTTCAACTCAACTAAAACTTTGATGAGTCAAAGGCTAATGAGTTTGAACAAGTCATCCCATCAAAGTATGGTCAAACATCTACATATGCATGATACTTTAAGTTCATGGCTTCAAATCCTCTCCAAGTCGCCCCAACAGCTTCTCACATCGCCCTCACTTGCCACCTCATTAACCCTTGACTAGTTAATTGGTCAAATAGTCAACTTAAGCTTTAGATGGGGTCAAAGTAGTTAAAACTCCTCTTATAGCCATCTCTTCCCACTTTACCTGCTTTGATATGTCTAAACAGCTCTTAAAATGGAACCTTTAACCCACCCCCCCCCACCCCCCCCCAACCCCTTCTCCAAAGGTCTCCAAAGGCTATCAAACTTAACCCTTCTTTTCTCCTACCATTCTAACTGCTTGTGACACTTGTCCCTCATATGATGGAGGTCGCTGATCCATCAAGACCCTCCATTTCAAATCCTAAGAATAAACCCCAAAAAACTCTCTTTTTGATGAATCATCATATACTTTTCCTCTAGATTCTCACTACTCTCATACTCTTTTCATTTCTCTCCAGCTCTTCCTCTATATCTCCCTAGTTCGACTTTATCAAAAAAAGACTGCCGACGATAAGCTTTCCAGCCAACCTTCTTCCTAGTTTATCCAAGGCATGAAGCTCAATATCTAGAGCTTTTCAAATCATATTTTCTTTTAGAGATTTAAATAAGGAAAGTACACAAGCTCAACAAGTCCAAAAACATTGAAATACTGCCAATAATTCTCGGTAAAACCTCAACCCTAGCTTCCTAAACTTGAGTTAAAATAGTTTTTTGAAAAGTAGATTTTAACCCAAACAAACACATACTCACTATTTCCCTTCAAGAATGGCAGCTCTCCTTAAAATTTTATTCTATTTCATTGAATATTTTTATAGAATGAAGTGTTTTTTCCAAATCATGGTTAATGGTAGCATACATGAATTTGTACATTTTCATACTATTGATCACACGATTAATGGTTCTAATCTAGCCATTTAACAAATTGATCAAACCACATATCTGATTTTACAGTTTTGTCTT
>NW_021518154.1:0-323 GCF_001605985.2 Dendrobium catenatum | reverse complement strand
GGGTCCACCAAAGTACAGTTTAAGGCTTAACAAATCATGATCAAGGGTCTGGAAGTGTTTAGAGGCTTTGTAGAAAGCTCTAAAGTCAAATTCCATTAGGGGAAAGGCCTAGTGGCATAGGCTGTAAATATTTGAAGGTTTTACAGCCATTGGATTTTAATTCAATTTCTGAGGTTAGAGACCACAGAATGGGCTAAACTTTAAAGGTTTGCCTCTAGAGATATGTTATATCAATATGAAATTGATAGACTCTGAATCAGTAGTCATTTGGTTAGATTTTGAAGTATTTGAAAAATCCTTGGAAAGGGTTTCCAGGGCTTGGA
>NW_021518153.1:0-336 GCF_001605985.2 Dendrobium catenatum | reverse complement strand
TTATCTCCAAGTGTAACCTTGCCTCCATTCCTGGCTTCCAGTGTTATGAATTGGGCAGTATCTCCAGTCATATGCTTTGAACATCTGCTGTCCAGGTACCATATGCTCCTACGAGGTCTTGTGTGAGAGCAACCCTGCAAAATTCTCAAATGTTAGACCTGGGAACCCAAACAATTTTTTTTTCACCTTTTAGAAATTTATAATCAGATGAATGTATGATATGTCTAAGTTTATGCATCTTAGGTCTCCACACCAAATTAGATTTCATTTTCAAAGTACATGTGTGAGCTATATGTCCATGAAATCCATAATTATTACATTTAACATTAGGAAAAA
>NW_021518152.1:0-306 GCF_001605985.2 Dendrobium catenatum | reverse complement strand
TTCTGAGGAAAGATTAATACCCTTATGCCCTCTTTTGACAGTCTGCCTCCCATTCATGCACTGCTCTGAGCTGTCAGAGTAGTCCTATGAATGTGATAGTGCCATTTTCACTTAGCACAGGGTCCTACCCGATTAGGGTAGGTGTTACCACTATGACATTTTGGTAATCATTAATTTCATTCATGATTACTATATTCGGTAGTGAGTGTGTCCCCTTACTACCTGGAATTGTCTTTCTTACTGTGATGTAGTACATCCTGCCTCAGATATTGCATCACATCCTTAGGAGTCCTGATTTTTCAGAAG
>NW_021518151.1:0-260 GCF_001605985.2 Dendrobium catenatum | reverse complement strand
TTCCTATATTCTATTTATCTATAAAAATAAAAGAATTTAATTAACACTGACCAAAATTTCTCCGATTTAGATTAATGCCCATCATGCACTGCACAATCAACTGGCCCTACGGCATTTAAGCTCCGATATATATAACGTAAATTATGAAGGAATCAACTATCATTAAATATTACCTTATATATTGCCACATTAGGTAGCATGAAAAAAAAAATTTAAAAAATAATAATAAAATTCTTATAACAAGATGCCAAAATTCCACC
>NW_021518150.1:0-312 GCF_001605985.2 Dendrobium catenatum | reverse complement strand
GTTTAAAAGTACTTATAAGTATAAATATATTTTTAGAAAATAAAATAATTAAAGATACGTCAATTTATAATACATAAGTATAGGGAGACCCGCTGATCACTCAATCGAGGTCCCAAAACGATTTGAAAATAGTTTGTATATTGAAAATAATTATTATATTAATTAAGGGGATGGTAACTAAATAGGCAAGTAATACTCCAAGACAGAAATATGCCAAAATAGTGAAAATCAGTGACTGAAAATAATTTTAAAATAAATTAGGTATTTTTTTGAAAAATTCAAGGGGTTATCCATCAAAATTCGATTTGAAAC
>NW_021518149.1:0-286 GCF_001605985.2 Dendrobium catenatum | reverse complement strand
CTGTTGTGACGTCTAATCCGATATCATCAAACGAAGGGAAGAAGTGAAGAAGAAATAGCCATGAGGAGAAGCTATAACAATGAAACACTACAACAACGAATAAATGACTGCGATGAGAAACACAACAACAAAGGAATGAAGAAGTTGAAAAGCAAACTCTATCATTTAAATTAGAAATTAATTTAATTTAGCTTAATTAATATAATATAAAGCATTAATAATTAATTAGATAATTAATGATATAATTAAAAATTAATTTTATATTTAAAAATACTTAAATAAATTA
>NW_021518148.1:0-222 GCF_001605985.2 Dendrobium catenatum | reverse complement strand
AAACAAATTTCATTAGAAATTTTATGACGAACCTTATTCCATGACCAGGCCCGCAAGTAATATGGCTCACATTAATATCATAGCTACGTGGCCCGATTGCGATGCAGTCATCTCCTGAAGATGAGTAAACTTTCATTTTTATATGATATATGATAATTAAAAATTCAAAATATGGATGGAGGCAAGGATGTACAATCAACAATGTAAATGTAAGAAATTTGT
>NW_021518147.1:0-932 GCF_001605985.2 Dendrobium catenatum | reverse complement strand
GCCGTCCAAGCCCGCGAGAGGTGTCTGAATATGCTCGAGCTCCCCAGAGTGCCAAACGGATTCCCAGTCGCTCGAAATCATTCCCTCGAGCTCCTTCTACCTCCCAGGGTCTCCCTTCGAGTTCCCAGAGCGATCCCTTCATCCGTTCGAGCAAGCGCCTGTGAAAGCTTATGGCATCCCGCTCGAAGTCGTACCTCCGGCCATCCTCCGGTCCTGACGTCTGAAAGAGATCAGTTCTCCATCATCCCCTGAAGCTTCCCCATAGAGAATCTCATCCGTTGAGACTTTCTCTACGGTAATCTCTTCATCCCGAGCTCCCTAGCTATGTAGTCCGGTCAAGTGTGAAGGAAACCTTCACCCCAACGAATTTCCACCGTCGGATTGAAGGTTTCCACTGTCCTGATCCTCCCTGTGAAATTTCATTGGAGTTCATCGGCGGGATCGCCCGGATCACGCCGGAGAAGCCTCACGGTATCTGATACGTACAGGAGGTTGAAGACTCAATCTCAGCCGTTGATTCCGATGAACGGCTCGGATTAGATCCCGCGGTATCGGAGCGCATTTAATCCCAGCCATCCGATCCGCCATCTGACGGCTGTGGTTAATCGGACCATTAACGGTCAGCACCAATCGGCGCGCGGCACGTGTAAAGGGATGCTGACTGTGTAATGGCCGAATTAATAATTCTAGAAATTCAAAGGAACTTTAAAAAATCATAACTCCCTCCACACTTGTCCAAATTAGATTTTCTTAGACTCATTGGAAAGCTCTCAGGGAGGTCTACAAAAGCCCTATGGTTCCAGGTCCTGGTTAGGTTAGTGCTAGGTTTAATTTCAGTTTGAACATTTTATCAATTTCATTAATTACTCTTTAAATGCAAGTCCACCAAGCCTGGAATTTTGGGATATTGAAATTAAACATGTCTTTGACAT
>NW_021518146.1:0-369 GCF_001605985.2 Dendrobium catenatum | reverse complement strand
GACCGGTCTAACATTACCGCCCTCTCAAAGAATCACCTTGTCCTCAAGGTGAAAATCAGAAAACTGATGTTTCGCCATCTCGTATGGCTCCCATGTGGCCTCGTAGTCTGGGAGGCCGCTCCACCTAATCTTCACCTCCCTTTCCCCCTTTTCGTTGATGCGCACTCCTTCTACCGCTAGAGGCTCCAATGTCACTTCCTTGTCCTCCCTCAATGTGCTGGGCAGCTCTGGGCTCACTGCATGCTCCCCCATCACTCGCCTCAACTGTGATACATGAAAAACGGGGTGTATTCTGGCTGTTGGAGGGAGCCTCAATCTATAAGCCACCTCGCCAATTCTCTCCTCCACTTCAAAAGGGCCAAAATACCT
>NW_021518145.1:0-1500 GCF_001605985.2 Dendrobium catenatum | reverse complement strand
ACGTAGTTGACTAGCTAGTCATATTTTTGTACAGGGCCATAGGTAGAATTTTTCATGCAATATAAATTTCTTGACGTCTATGCCCAATGATTAGTTCTTATTTGTCTGTATGGTGGTAATTTGAGATCAGTTTTGTAATCTTAATTTAAGTTTTATTTGAGATGATTTTTTTTTACTGTTTTTTAAAATTATTATTTTTTATATAAAAGTTAAAATTTTGTACTTAAAATTTGTTTTAAAAAGCAGTATAAAAATAGTCCCAAATGAAGCTTGAGTGTGTCAACTATGTCCTAAATAAAAATTTCTCATCTTGTCTTATTTTAGCATTGAGACTTTTCATTGATTCTCATTAATTGAAAATATTTTAAATCTTCATATGTGAAGAACTTTGTCTTCATTTGAGACTATTTTCTTATTATTTTTATAGCAGTTTTTTTAATATAAAATTTAATTTTTTTATTAAAAAACTGTTTTAAGAAGCAGTAAAAAATGGTCTCATGATTCTCATTAATTGAAAATATTTTAAATCTTCATATGTCAAAAACTTTGTCTTCATTTGAGACTACTTTCTTATTGTTTTTTATAGCAATTTTTTAGTACAAAAATTTATTTTTTTACTAAAAAACTACTTTAAGAAGTAGTAAAAAATTCGTCTAAAATGAAATCTTACACTTCTTTTAGGAATGGACAACTTTTGATCGGTGCTTTTTCATTAATTTTAAAAAATATTAAGTAATCCTAATGCTAAACATTATTGTCAATAAATCAATGCTCATATACCTAAAATGAAATGCTTATTTCCTAAACTAATCATGACATTGTTGGTGATTCTTCTTAGCGGAGATGGCGGGCTGTTGGTGGTCATTGCTCTTTCACTCCTCCGGACGGTCCGTGCTCAGATTTGGAGTGGTTCGAAGTCTGTGCCTTTGGTGAGCCTGACAACCGTTGTGCCTTCTTCTCCTGGTTTATGTGTCCCATTTTCTTTCGTTTTTGTTTTCCTGTTTTGACTGCTTAGGGTATGTGGCTTGATTGTCTTTGAGTTTGCTGTATCTTTTGTGTCTTTTTTGAAAAAACGTTAAAAAAAAAACTAATCATTACATTGTATTAGCCTCATTTGGTTGTTTGGGATTAGAAAAGATACTATAAAATTTATAAATTTAAAATTTAGTGTAGTGTTGTTGTAAATTGATATTAATTTTAAACTTCTGAATTGCTCTTAATTATAACTTCCTCAGTATAATAAGTTCAATAAAATCATTATATATATATAGAACAACCAAATTAATTAACCTTAATACTTAATTACATATTTGATTAACTTTTAATAATTATAATGGATTTACATAAATCTGTAACAATAACAATATTAAGAAAGTTATTTTTGATATAATGCATTATTCAAAATTAAAAATTTGTTTAGAATAGATTTCTTAATGTTTTCAACAATAAAAAAATTTCTTGAAAGCAGTGGTAAAAAACTGTCCCAAATGAAGTCTAAAT
>NW_021518144.1:0-1200 GCF_001605985.2 Dendrobium catenatum | reverse complement strand
TTGAACTAATTTCATTCTTGTTCAAAAAACAACTTGAATGAGAATTATTAATGATTGATTAGGGTTTGAACAATGTTCAATCATGTACTTAATTTTTATTACATATAGCATCAACATTAATTATCAAATTGAACCCTATTTAGATGTTATTCGAATCAATTTTGATGTAATTAATAAATTTAATGAAATGATTTAATTTTCAAGACACGTAAGTGATAAAATTAATAAATATCATGTTATCATTTTAATTTAAGATTACTAATTTTAAAATTAATAATATATTTTACATAATTGTTTAATTAGTAGTATGTTATGTTACAAAAAATTTATGAAAAAATATTAAATAAAGTTCTTATATCATGACACATATTTTAGAGATATTTTAGATAAAATATAAATTTTTAATCAATTTATATGATGACACATATTTTAGACCAAAATTTTCTAAAATTTTGGCAACTTAGAGCGTGAGAAATTATGATGAAATCATTTTTTGTGATGTCCGCTATTATCCACTAGTGTTTCCGACAGAAGTTCCACCAGCGATCCTACAAAAATTCACCCACGATAAGAAGTTTATGATGGAAATTTTTACATCAGAAATCATTTGCTACGAGCTTTTTAGAGACAATTTTAAAACCGTCAAAAACATCCATTTTTCGCAATTTACTAAGATTTCCAATGAATTTTTTCGTTGGAAATTTATGAATTTCCTATAATGAGACCCCTAATGATTGGGGTATATTAGTAGAATATTCTATTAATGTTGGCAAAAATTTTGATTTTTTATTTTTGATGGCTGAACTCAACTATTGGATTCATATCTAGAAATGGTTTATTTCATCAAAAGTGGATAATGTTGATAATTAGTCTCTATAGTGGATTCATTAATGAGAATTCAATATTGACTCATAGACAACTCAATTTAAATGATGTCCAGAAGTTATAAAATAATTCCTCTTAAGTTGCGAACAACGTGAGGGATATCTCATAAAAATTTTGAATTATTATGATTTTTTAGAATTTTATATTATTTTAAATTGTATTATGATGAAAATTTAAATTATTAATGCAATATAGCTTAAAAAATTATGAGAAAATTTAAAGAAGTTATGAATAATGTTAAAGCTTTGTATAAATATGTGATCCCATTTATTTTTTATTTTAATTTGCTAAATTTTTTATATTATTATATGGTCT
>NW_021518143.1:0-238 GCF_001605985.2 Dendrobium catenatum | reverse complement strand
TATCGTCGAAGGAGCAAAGTCGAACGGCGAGGAAGAAGAAGAACTGAAAAATTCTACACTCGTGCCAATGAACAAAGCCGAACGCACGAAATAGAGGAAGGAAAAGTAAAACCTACTTCTAATTGTTGGATATTTTAATTAATATAATTTAAAATATTAATAATTAAGCGAAATTAATAAAATAATATTTAAAATAATTGATAAAATTATTAATATCTCCCGAGCCAGCACCAGAAGT
>NW_021518142.1:0-418 GCF_001605985.2 Dendrobium catenatum | reverse complement strand
AATCATATTGTCGATTGTGGTGAAACTTCTTTTTTTTGAACATTGGAGAGCAAGTATGGCATCGAATAACCTCTCTCCTTTCTCCTTACCAATAGCATAAGAATTGATTTTGAGTCCTTTGTCAAAATGTCGCATATTCGGCATGAGAATAGATTCATGGATTTGGATTAGACACTTGTTTGGAATTTTTTTATTTTTTTTTTGTGGCATGTAACATGAAAGTGGAATTTGTTGGAGCATATTTTCTATTTAGAGAAAGCAAACTAATATCGAAACCTCTTTCCAAAAGTTGTATTTTCACTAATGCGTTAAGTTTCAAGTTCATGGAAATTGAGTCATTTCAGAGCTTAAGAATCATGATCACTTCTTTTTTTTCTTAAATATGCACGGTGTTAGATGTGTGTCCCACAATAGCTAT
>NW_021518141.1:0-229 GCF_001605985.2 Dendrobium catenatum | reverse complement strand
TGGATCCACCAATAAAAATCTTTGTGATGATTTTTCAGAAAAAAAAAAGAGTAGAGAATTTGAAATGAGTTTGATGGGAGGCTTAAGCTATTTTCTTAGTTTTAGTATAAAACTAAATGAGGATAGAAAATTTCTTAGTCAGTCAAAGTATATTAATGATATCCTTTAGAAATTTAGAATTGATAATGCTAAACTTGTTAGTACACTAATGAGTTCTTCATTACAGTTA
>NW_021518140.1:0-291 GCF_001605985.2 Dendrobium catenatum | reverse complement strand
AACCTCAAATTTAAGATTTTTTTATTGAAAGTTTAAAATCTTAATCAACAAATTAAGGTGGGTGCACTAATTTTACTCATCAACTAACTAATTGAATTATTTAAAAAATATTAATATATTAGAATTCAATAATTTAAGTACACAATTATTAAATAATTTTAAAGTTATCTCTTTCTTATGTCAATTGATTTCTTTTTTTTTTAATCATTTTATAGGTACGACAACCACGACAACCAGCGTTAAAATTATCTTTTCTTTCCCATTAATTTAGCTGGCTCGTGAGTCAACTCA
>NW_021518139.1:0-340 GCF_001605985.2 Dendrobium catenatum | reverse complement strand
TGTTGCGGGCCGCAAAGGCACGTGACATTGTTGACACGTGGCGATTTATCATCCATTGTAAAAAGACCCAGCAAGTGGGAGTGTCTGTGGGGCCCGCAACAAGTTGGTCTGTCTGCCTCATTAAAAAAGGAGGGCCTAAAATTTCTTTATTTATTTTTAATTAGAAAAAGGGAATGTAATCTATTTTCTAAAATTAATTTTATTTTACAAATTGATCCCTTACAAGAGTATATTGTATAAATTTTAGAAAAAGAATTATCTTATTTACATTATGGATGAAAGAGGGTAACTTTTTTATTCACAAGAGTATTTTTTTTTAATTAAGAGTGAAATTTGTAAT
>NW_021518138.1:0-1086 GCF_001605985.2 Dendrobium catenatum | reverse complement strand
TTCGTTAATTACTTGGGAAGAATTTTTTGAGGAATTTAGATCGTGGTTTGTACCTCCTTATGCACGATAGCAGATGTAGGAGACTTTTCTAAGACTTGTTCAGGGGAGTAGGACTGTGATGCAGTATGAAGCAGAATTTACTGCTTTAGCCCGTTATTCTCCACAGTTGGTAAGTACTTCTGCTGAGAAGTGCTACAGGTTTCTGAGAGGACTACGAGATAGTTTGAGACAGACCCTAGTGCCATTGCACATTTTTTATTTCTCTGAGCTTGTGGAGAGAGCTCGTCTGATAGAGAATTATCTGATGGCTACTCAGCAGCGGAGAACTGCGAGTAGGAAGAGATTCGGGGGTGAGGCCTCTAGCAGTGGTTCCTCTGGCAAGAGGAGATTTATTTCTGGAGACTCCAGGAGGAGTGGACAGTCGGGATCCACTACAGTTTCTGGTAGTAGAAGTACGACCAGTTCTGGATCTGTCAGTGGGGCACCTGTGTGTCAAAGTTGTGGACGACGATATTTTGGCTAATGCTACAGGATGACTGGTCAGTGTTTCAGATGTGATCAGTCAGGACATCGGATTGTATAGTGTCCACAGGCTGGATTTGATAGATGATATGAGTTCCGATCTAATACTAAACCTATTGGTTCAACAGTAAGACCGATGACTGTTCCTCCACACACTGTGACTGAAGGATCCTCTGGTAGAGGTGATGGTCGAGTTCTGTGGCACGGAGACCACCTACTGGTAGTCAGCGGGAGTTTAGTGGTTTAGTAGCTCAAGCTCCAGTTCAGCCTCATGTGTATAGTTTGAGTCAGCATGAGGCTCGAGATGCTCCGGATGTGGTGACAGGTACGATTTATATTTCTGATCAACCCTGTCATGTTTTGTTTGATTATGGAGCCAGTCACTCGTTTCTTTTCGAGCGTTGCTTTGATGCTTTGCATCTGGATTCTATTTTGCTACCGGTTTCTCTTTCTGTTATTTTGCCGGTTGGAAGCAATTTGATTTCCCGGAAGTTTGTTTTTGTGAGATTGATATTTCAGGCAAGAAGTGGAAATCGAGTTTGATTTTGTTGCCGATTTCTTCTT
>NW_021518137.1:0-769 GCF_001605985.2 Dendrobium catenatum | reverse complement strand
TTGTTGAGTTGATGGAGCTGCCAGCGATCTGACCATATTTGGGCTTATTGGATCCAACCTCTTACACCCATTCAGGATTCAGACTTGAGTTATGGGAATGGCGCTTCCCAATACTGATTTTACTAAAGTTGGCAGATTTAGAATCATCCTTTGTGGTTGAAGATTTGGAGCCTACGAGCCTTTGGTGGTTGCTCGAGACTCATCTTCCCATTGGAACTTTGATTCTCTAATCATTTGAGAGAATTTAGTGGACTACAATCACTTGAACTAGCTGAGTCAAATTGGCCTTCATTCTTCCTACAGTACCTACTGAAGGGTTGATAAAGTGGGGGTTCCGCTCCTATAACCTTTCTTATGGCTTGTTGAGTAGACGGAGCTGCCAGCGATCCGGTCATGTTTGGGCTTATTGGATTTAACCTTTTACACTTATTCAAACCTTAAGCTTTAGACTGTTGAAAGATTTCAAGCTTTTCTGGATCAATTTGTAGGAGTTTGTAGGCACAAAAGTCTCTTTATTGACTTTTGAATCTTAATTTATTAGAGAAATTGGTGTCTTAATCTTTTGAAAGATCATATGCATATACTTTGTATTCTTTAGCACAAAGGAACATTTGAATTGATAATTTTAAATATTTATTCGAGGATCTCAATTCGCATCGTAATGTAGACCCGAATAAATATTTAAAATACCCCTGTCTCATATGGACATTCTAAAGCAGAATAAATTTAGAAAAATTGAAATTTTAAATATTTATTTGGGAATCTCAGC
>NW_021518136.1:0-201 GCF_001605985.2 Dendrobium catenatum | reverse complement strand
TTTTAAGGTTAGATTAAGTTTTTCTGAACTTTTAGATCAATTATTTAATTTTTAGAACTATTTGAATTATTTAAATGTATTAATTAAATGGGTCAAAATTTGACTTTTAGATTAAGATTGATTTATGGAGTTTTAATATTTTTTTTAAATAATAGACCTTAAGGTGAGCAATTACAGGCTAACTTTACTAGACTTTAGTTT
>NW_021518135.1:0-207 GCF_001605985.2 Dendrobium catenatum | reverse complement strand
GGGAGATCACACGGTTGCTCCAAGCTTGCTGCATTTTACTCCTCCTGTGGCCCTAGAAGGATTTGAGGGAGGATCTCCATGGTATTTGATGAATTAGATAAGCCCTCAGAATCTAAAATTGAAGATGATGAAATAGAGGTAATTCAAGGAGTAAATTCTATGACCTTAGGAGAAAGGGTCTAACCTTAGGAAGTTTTGCCTAGAGAA
>NW_021518134.1:0-888 GCF_001605985.2 Dendrobium catenatum | reverse complement strand
GGGAGGAATAGAGAGAAAATTTGGGTGAGAATACCCTTAAAATTCTTGAATTTGCTATGATATTAGTGTAATACAAGAATTGAGTGAATGTACATGCGTTACACTCATCTCAAAATAAATGCAAACCAATATTCATTTTCTCAGACCACAAAGCCTTTCTCCAGTCCACTTTTCCCTGTGAAACTCATCATAGCAGTGAAGAATAGCCTCAAGAAGGTGCGATAAGAGTCCAATTTTGGGAATCTCATATTTGATATTCCTATAAATCTTATTCAAGCAAAAAAGGATACATGTTGGGCACAAACGAATATCTAAAACACCTACTACTAAACAAAAATCCTCTAAGGACAAAAAATCATTGAAGGTGGAAGGAGAAAGTTACAATCGAAGGAACTGGAAATCGCAAAGGGGAAATGGAGCTGGCCGAGGTGGTAGAAGAGATCGGAAGGGTGAAATTGACTTTTTCGTGTCTAAACGGAGGTAATAGATGGGGTAAGCAGCAATTTTTGGTCTTTTCAGTTACGAAAACAAATTTTAGAAAAGTGTTAACAAACAGATAGCTGCAACTGTTTTCGGCGATTCAAACTGAAAATGGCATAATTAAGTCCAAACAAACGAGGCCTAAGCAAGTACTATAGATCCCTTATGATGTTTCATGAAGAACACTGTTCCCGCACGTTACTTTTTCATTCCATGAGTTAATGTAACTTAACTGTAGCTTTCACAAACTGAAAACTTATAGAGTCAGATAGGCAAAATAACAGAATTATTGTTACCCCTAATTTAACCTTTTCCCCTTGCTAATCTCTAACAAAGTAAACAATGACAAAAAAAATCTATAACAAAGAGATCTGGGAGGAACAAATAAGATACTATGCAAAAGGTGAT
>NW_021518133.1:0-244 GCF_001605985.2 Dendrobium catenatum | reverse complement strand
TTAGATATTGAATTTAAAAGTTTTTGAGCCTTTTTAAAGAACTTGAGTTTGGATTATCAAATTCTGAATTTCTAATCTTTTCTGTGTTATGCGTTGTGTTGACCTCATTTTTGTATGAGATCACTAAGACCCTTCCAGAATCTAGATCTACTCCTAGACCCTAGGATCCACTCTAGACCTTAAGACTCCTTCCTAGACCTCGACCCTTGGATCTATTCTAGATTTTGAGATCCTTTCCTAGAGC
>NW_021518132.1:0-287 GCF_001605985.2 Dendrobium catenatum | reverse complement strand
TGTGATACACTGATCACATGATATAAAATATATTTTTACTGTATTGATTTGATTATTTTATGTGATTTCATACCTATTAATATTATTGATCAAAGATGATTTCTTTATTCTATGATTTGATTGATTTTATCGATACTATATTGATTTAACTAATATTACTGATACGATGCTTTTTCTCTAAGAATTTAACCGATGCTTTCAGATATGATGGAATTGAGGTTGATTTATTGAGCATTATGGATTTTCTACTTTTTTACCGATTCTCCTACCCATGACTATGGATTTTA
>NW_021518131.1:0-12855 GCF_001605985.2 Dendrobium catenatum | reverse complement strand
ATGCATTTCAGTTAGTTCAATATGCTTCTTATTTAATAAATCATACTCATCAAGAAGTAGCATATGATCTTTATCTCAATCAGAATTTCTTTGACTAAGTTAGCATGATCAGTTTGTAAAGAATTAAATTCAATATTAAGACTAGCATGGATCTTTTTCAACTTTCTATATGAGTCATGGATATTATCAGAAATAAGCAATAATTCTTCATATGAAAGTTGACATACCTCATCTTGATCCGATTGATCAAAGTTATTATTAGTCATAAGACACAAATTTGTTACCTCCTCTGCTTCTTCTTCTGACGATTCTAAGGTAGAGTCGGCCCAAAAAGTTTTTTCTATCTTCATCTTTCCTTTCTTGTACTTGGCTTTTTTCCTCACCTTTATCCTTAGTTGGTTGGCTGTTCAAGTTGGGGCAATCAACGTGAAGGTGACTTGGCTTCCTGAACTCAAAACAGATTATATTAGATGAAACTTTATTAGACTTCAAGTTTTTACCTTTAATCCAGTAGTTCTGATGACACTTTTGTTTTATTTTCTCTTTAAGAAGTTCTTGAACTGTCGGGTCATCAATGCTATATCGTCTTCTTCCTCCCCTGCAGAGCTGTCACTTTCTGAGTTGTTTGGTTTTAGTGCCATCGTTCGCTCCTTCTTTTCACCTGCATCACTTTGTCTTTGACTCACTCATTGCTTATATACAATGAGTGATCCAAGGAGATTATCAATAGAATAAACGTTAAGATCTTTAGATTCAGTGATAGCAGTTATATTAACATCATAGGAACTAGGTAAGCATTTCATAATCATATTAACTTTATCAGAATTTGAAATCTCTCTACCTAATGCATGCAAGGATATCACGATATGAGTGAACCTAATGTACATGTCAGATATTGTTTTGCTAGGTTTCATACGGAAGAGTTCATAATCATGCAATAGAATTTTAAGCCTAGACTATTTTACTTCGCTTGTTCCTTCGTATGTAATGTACAGTCTATCCCAAATCTCCTTACTAGTAGCATAGGTAGAAACTCTTATATAATCCTCAGACTTTAATGCACATAAAAAGAAATTTAAACACTTAGCATTCAATTGGGCTAATTCCCTATCCTCATTACTCCATTCATTAAAAGGTACTGGAGTTTTCACTCCATTCACAGTTTTAAAAGGTGCAATATATCCATCATTGACTAACATCCACATGCGGTAATCAATATATTACAAAAAGGTAGATATTATAATTTTCCAGAAATCAAATGAAATGTTATCAAAAAGAGGTGGACGGGTTATTGAATAACCCTCCGCGGTGTTACAATTACCAAAATGCGACATGATCATTTTTTAAGGTATTCTAAAACACTATTTTTGAAAGCAAGCTCTGATACTAATTGAAATTACTAGATGGTCAAGAGGGGGGGGGGAGTGAATTATGAAAATTTTAATACAATAATTATAACCTAAGCAGGAGTTCTAGTTTTTTTTTTTTTTTTAAATTTTTAACATGAAAAATTTAAACTACTACGAAGGCAAACAATTGAACTCAACGTGCAACAATAGAATCCTTTTTCTTTCACAAGTTTTCAACAAGCAAGTATAATAAAAATAAAATGCACACAAGAATAAAAAGCGATAAGGAAAAAGCACACCGGAATTTTTATAGTGGTTCGGTCAAACCATGACCTACGCCCACTCCCCGGAGTTGTTCGCTCCGGGAATTTCACTACAAACTATAGCTCTCCTTTTGCCCCCTCGGCAAGGCGGAGAAGCCCTTACAATACTCACTTTCACCAACCCATAGTGGCGAAGTGCCAAGCACTGTTTTCACCCTCCTGGTGATGGCAGATAACCTTCTCATTTTTCTCCCTCCTGTAGAAGGCAGAGTACCTTCGAGGTCACGGATGTAGAAGAATCTCCTCCTCAGAGAGCCTCCCACAAGTTCTTCCCGGGCCATAGGAGGAGCAAGATGCAGCAAGTATGGAGCAACCGTGTGATATCCTTCACGCCTCTTCTCCCTCACCAAGCTCACCTTCTCCTTCCTCTCTTAAACCCTCAAAACTTCTCAAGAGCTCTCTCCCAAAGATTTACTCTCTAATCATGTTTCCTCTTTCTGTCTCTCTAAAACATGACAATTTTAACACAAAAAACGGGCTCCAAAATCCCTTAAATTTTCAAAGTAGCCGTTACAATCATACAGTACGATTTCACATCGTACAGTATGACATGTATAAATAAGCTTCGTCATGGTACGAAGTTGTACAAACAGTTCAAAATCAATTCTTACGATATGATACTAAATTGTACGGTACGATCCTCAACACTACTGCTTGTACATGATGATAGCTGGGATGATTAAATATCGTCTCTGTTCATCGTATGATATGATATATATCGTATAGTATGAATGGTCAAAATCAAGACATCGTCTAGGATTAATTTCGGGATGATCAAATGTGGTCTCTATTTTTATCATATGGTACGATAAGACAAAAATAAGGGATCGTCCAGGATGATCTCCGGGACGATCAGAATTCGTCTATGTTCATCGTATTGTACGAATGTGTTCGTACAATATGATTTTCAATTTGTAATTAAGCCTTGATTTCTTGTACTAATCACGGGTTAAATTAAGTAAGTATTTAAAATAGATCGTATAGTATGACGGTCATCATATAGTACGAATGGCGGAGAATAACTTACTTAAGTTAATATGACGGCTAGGGTTTGGGGATTTGAAACACATCGTACCGTACGATAGTGGTTGTACCATACGATTTGTTCACATAACACGTTTTACAAAATAAGAGCGTACAGTACAAAATAACTTCATACAGTATGATTACCAGTGAAAGAAAAACTATATTTTTTACTTTTAAAATCCTCTCCCCCTATGTGTGTGCTTGGTTGCTCAGACTTACATGCAATTTGTGGATAGACTCAAGAAAATAAAAAATATAATAAATAACAAATAACATTATCAGACTCATACTCCTAATCTAACTAGACTTGAGTCTTCCCGTTATCCTGAGTGGCTTGTGATCTTCCTGAAATGTTAGTACTCATGGACAATAGCAAAACATAAATGATATTAAATGAAAAGTAGTTCAGCCGACTTTATTTGTCATCATCAAAATCTCAAACTCGGGGTCATGAGTTACAACACTTATAACTCCACTTCTACTTATATTTCTCTTTAATCTTCAACATCTACATCTAGGAAGTGTGACCTGAATCAAAATATGATTATGACACATAACCTTCCATGCCTATTTTTAGCAAGTGAGGGCAGAATCCCTATCACATCCATTCCAGGAAAGCGAGGAAAGAATACAATAAATAGGGGTCTTATAATAAATTAGACTGCAATTTTTGACATATGAAAGTATATTCAATGCCATGTTATGTACTAGGCAAATGCCATACAATAGTAATTGAGTTAAAAATCTAATACAATGCTTAGATAATGCATGAATTACTAGTAACAAAACCCATATTACTTATAAAATATAATATTAACTAAATTTTACCCCTTTAAATTTTTGACTTCATGGGAACATTCACATGAATATTTTAATACTTTTATATATCTATTGCATTTATTACAAAAAATCAATTCAAGTAGAAATTCATGTTGTGAAAGAAAATAGATAAAACTTCAATTTAATATAGCCAAAATGTTCTTAATAAGGAATATAAATATTAATAGCTATATGGTGAAAACTTCATAAAAATTAAGAAAAAATTATTTTTGTACATTCTTAAATTTTATAAACTAACTAGAATTTAAATTGGAGATAGGGTTTATAAAGCATACCTTATGTTTTATGAAATCCCTAATTAGTGTGATAGGAAAATCCAGAGCCTTGGCCTTTGAAACCACTCTTCTTTGTTCTCTCTCCTCTTTTCCTCTTCTCCTCTCCTCCTTCTTTCTCCAGCAAGGTGGCTTAGTGAGGGAGTTTGGCAAATTGATTTAGATATTTAATTATATAAAAACCATTATTTGATCTAATGCAGCAATATTAGCTTCTTAGTTCCACAACACTTAATTAAATCTTTTGGATTTGCCTAGAATCTTTCTAAATGGATAGCATGGTGGTGCCACCTAGTGTTGCTCTACACATTCAAAATAAATTTCTCTAGAGAGCTTAATACCACAGTGCTTTCCCCTCGATGTCGCAATGCTCCCAAAGAATATTTTATGACCAAATTAAGTTCTACTTTCCAAAATTACTTTCCAACTTTCACATAGGTTCATTAAGTAAACTTCTTAATTATCAATTAACTCAACTTAAAAGCACATTAAAAAAAGTTACCTAAATTTTTTAAGAGAAATATTACATCCTCCTCTCCTTATTCAAAGTTTCATCTTTGACATTCCAGTACATAATATTTTAAAAGTAGATATGGATATAGCTATCTAATCCTGACGGCTTTCTCCCTGGTTTGGGAAAATAAAATTATAATTAAAGTCCTTGTACATTTGGGGTATACCTCTTCATGTGATTGAGTATGACATTGAGAATAAAATACCATCTCAAAAGATAGATAAATTAATCTATAATGTGTTCAAATAGAAAATTAGCTTTGGAAATCATTCAATTTAATAATCAAATATAAATAAAAGAATAACATGCTATCTGAAAAGATAAAAAGTTTATTCTAAAATATTATTTAAAGATGAAAGTGGGTTTTGAAAATTCTCTATTTTAATTATCAAATACAACAACAATAATATCATATTACATCAAAAGATGAAAATTATATTCTCTCAAGTGATTTGAATAAAAAAATTGAGATTTTGAATCATCTACATTCTCATAGATTTTTTCATATCTTATGAAAATAAGATAGGATTTATTTTTGTCTGGAGTTACAAGTTCACCAAAAAGGCAAGCCTTTATGGTTAATAACATCTTAAGAGAATTAAATATATTAACAATACTCTCAATTAAAGTAGTGGAAAATATTTTCTTAGATTCTAATGATTAATATAAGTATAAGGGGTAAGAAATTTTCAAAAGTGATTGGATCAATTTGGAAGAATTATTTCTAGAAGCCAAAGGAATGAATAATATGGAGCACTTTAAGTTTTTGGGAACTCTTAGAAGCACTCCAATCTATCTTATTTTAAGCTTTAATATTTTTAGGGAAGATTGTATACTTGTGTTGACATTTTATTAGATATTTGGTATTACATTCCTCGGAGGGTAAGGACTTATGTTTTGAGGTCTTCATTAGAACCTAGATCTTAGTTGTGCACTTAAACTTATTTTAAGTGGAGTGATGAATTTCTGGGCTAACATTTGTCTAGAGTGGAAAGATAGCTAATCCACATAATCATCTTAAAATCCATGCTATCTAGACTTTATGAAAAATGGTTTGGCTATTTTTTAAGTTCTTTGAATTTTAGGACTAACATCTATAGAAATTTCTTTGGGCCCATTGCTTATGAATAATATTATGGTTCTAGAATTGCTGTAAATAAATTTTAAATTTTTTTACTCAAAGGGTGCTAGTTGAAGTATCACTAATATAAAATCTTGAAATTTTTAAAGAAGGCTTAAGAGTTTATTTTAAAGACTAGGATTTCTTGGGTCCACATCCTCATAAGTTAGATTATATGAACTCCATGCTAAACCATTGAAGTATCTAAAATAATGATTGAAATATGATAATATGCATGGAACCATGGATGGTCACCAGTTTACTTTCTTAGTGAGATTATCTTTTAATGTTATTTATTCTTATAATTTTATTTTTAAATTACGAGTGGATGAATTTTCATTCAGAAGAGCCTAACACCGAAATTATGGCTGAAGCACTTACAAAAAAAAAACTTATAAAAACTTTCAATTTCTACCACAAAATTAATTTAAATAATCATAAAAGAAACTAAAGAATATAAAAAGTCCATGTGGTAAGTGCCACATGATTATAACCTAGGGTCTCACACCCCTGCTTTCAGTAAATAGGATAGAATCCCGCACACATCCCAAGTAGTTATATGGGGCTATAACATAACACATAGGTCTCTTGTAACATATCAAATAGTGCACATTTTCATATATAAAAAAATCTCCAATGTCATGTTATGCACAATGCAAATGCTATACAATAGTAATTAAATTAAAAATTAATGCAATACAGAGATAATGCATGAATTGCTAGTAAAAAAAATACCTTACTTATAAAACATAATGCTCATTGAACTTTAATCCTATCAATTTCTACTTCATGAAAATATTCACATGAACATTTTAAGAAAATTATATAACTAATGCATTTACCAAAAAATCCTCAATTCAAGAATACGCTCAAATATTTGTGTAAGGAAAATCAACCGATAAAACTTTAATTTCAAGTAGCCAAAATTCAGGGAATAAGGAATATAAAAGCATATTAAAAACTACATGGTGAAAATTATATAGCACAAGAAAAAATATTTTTATTCTTAATTTTTTATAAACTTGCTAGAATTTAAATTACAGTAACGGGTTTAGAAGTCTATCTTTGGCTCTATGAAATCCTTTAATTCCCTGATGGGAAAATCCAGAGCTTTTGCCTCCTTTTGATGGAAACCTGCATTAACAGAGAAGCTACAAAGGAAATAGAGGAGTTAGCAAAGAAGCGGAAAGTGGTTTTAATATTTTATTCATTGACATTTTCATCCAGCTACTGTTTATATATATAGAGGAGTAGAGCAGCCACGTGATTCGTTAGATGGATCTTTCCAGAAGGCAGCTAGTGCCTGCTATCATTGGTTGCTAAGAGAAGTGGGCATATGGAGCTAGTATATTCTATCAGGCCCTCTCAAATTGATTATCCTTGGGAAGGAGAGTCAATTTGGTGCGAAGTTCTAGGAACCGAGTTATAGCTAGAGGCTTTGTCAAAAGATCGATGGGTTGAGCTATAGAATTGATTTGTAGGACCTTAATTTCCATGTTGATGAGGTGGTGACTAATAAAGTGATAATCAATCTTGATATGTTTGGTGAAAGCATGGAATATGGAATTCTTAGCCAGCGCTATGGTGGAGTTATTATAGCATAAAACTTTTGTAGGATGAGTTTGAGAGGCATCAAATTCATGGAGAAGTATTCGAAGCTAGAAAATATCTGAGGTTGCCGCTTCTAAGGCATGGTATTCAACCTCGGTGGATAACTTGGCAACTATGGTTTTCTTTTTCACTAACCATGAAATCAGATTCGAGCTACGAAAAGTGCAGAAGTTTGTAGTGGATTTTTGGTCAATATTGTCGGATGCCCAATACGTATTGATGTATGTTGAGAGATCTAAGTTGCTGTGAAGAAGGGGAAGCCCGTAGGTGATGGTACCTTGTATGTAACATAGAAGTCTCTTTAAGGCCTGAAATTAGCTCGATTTAAGTTCATGCATATGCCGGTAGATTTGGTTGGTAGTGAATGAATGCAGTGTTCGGTCTTGTAATGGTTAAACATTTGAGTGAGCCAGCTAGCTATCTGTAGAAAGTTGGGTAATGAAATGTTTGTTCTGCAGCTATATGAGGCTGTCATTTGAGAGCAATAGGAGTGGGAGAAGGTTTGCAGTTCATAAAGTCACTAGCTTGGAGGATGGCTTGGGCATATTGTTGCTGTCAAGAAAGTATCCTGTGGGAACTGAGGTGATCTAAATGCCTACAAATAGTGAGACAGGGATGGGTTCTTTGAGGGAGAAAGTTGTTTTAAGTTTGGTGAGGAGATCTTGTATGAACTTGAGGTTGTTGCCAGTAACAAGCATGTCATCAACGTATATAATTATGTATATAAGAATGGTATCGACTTTGTAAAATAGAAGCGAAGGACCAGACTTACTAATTGGAATCTTGCTTCTTGAAGTGAGAAATAAGCATGTGGTACCACTGCCTTGGGGATTGCTTAAGGCCGTAGATGGCCTTGCAGAGCTTGTGGACATGGTTAGGAAATTATTTATCCACAAAACCCTATTGTTGGCACATATAGACATCTTCCTCGATATCACCATGGAGAAATGTGTTGGAGACATCCAATTTAGTGACTTGGCAGGCATGTTGATTGGCAATTTCTAGTAATATTTGAATGGTTGGTAGCTTGGCCACAGGGCTAAATGTACCATGGTAGTTGATGCCAAGTTGCTGATCAAAGCATTTTTCAACAAGCCGTGCTTTGTAGCGATCAATTTTCCCATTCAAATTTAGTTTGATCTGGTAAGTCCATTTACACCCCAGAATAAGATGCTGTGATGGTGGAGGGATAAGAGACCACATACCTTGTCGGTGAAGGGCTTGCAATTCTTCGGTCATGGCAGCACACTAATTGGGGTTCTTGTTGGCTTGAGTGAATGAGGTTGGAGTAGAAGAAGTGATGTTGGTAGCTAGCAGTTCGAAGATAGGTTTGGGCTTGATAATTCCAGATTTTAGATGAGTTAACATTGGGTGTGTAGGTGGAGGTAATGAAGTGGGAATGGGTGAGGTAGATGAGGAGGAATTGAGATCAGCGGTGGGAGGGTTTGGCTGAGATGTTGTAATTAGAGGACTGGAGGATGACTATGGGAGATAGGGAGAGTAGTCTGTGGTTCTTGTTTTATTGGGGGAGTAGGTGTTTGGCTGTGAAGTGGGTAGATTTATGGGAATAGATAGATACAAGAAAGTGTGTTTGTGGAATACAACATGTCCATAAATGTGTATTTTGTTGGTGAGAGGGTCAAAGCATTTGTACCCTTAACGAGTAGGAGAGTACCCAATGAATTGAGATCAATGGTAAGAGGGTCAAAGCATTTGTACCCTTTGTGAGTAGGAGAGTACCCATTCAAGAGACCATGGTGACAACTTATTGGGTGCTTGGTATCGAAGCCATGGGAAGCATTGGAAACTAAAGATGCGGAGATGGTAGTACGATGCTGAGGAGTGGTAAAGTAATTGGAATGGTAGTCTATTAATGAGGTAATTAGCGTTGAGCAGTGCATCAACCAAGAAAGAATGGAGTAAATGAGCAGTGAGTAGAAGTGTGTGAGTTGTGTCGAGGAGGTGGTGATGCTTGCGATCGATTAGGTCATTTTGTTCGAGAGTATGAGGATAGTAGAATTGTAGGAGGATGTCATTTATAGAGAGATATAATTTGAATTGGGTGCTTGTGTATTCCCCAACCACATAAGACCAAATTATTTTTATTTTTGTTTGAAATTAATTTTGAATGATATTAGAGAATTGTTTGAATTTAGAAAAGGTTTATGCCTTTGAGTTCATTAAGTATAGCTAACAAAATCTGGTGTGGTCGTCTATGAAGATAAAATTATAAGGATAACCAGCAAGTGAAGATATGGTAGCGGGGCCCCAAACATTTGTATGAACTGACATAAATGGGCTTAGACATTGATTGAACTTTTTGGAAAAGATAATTTTATATCTTTTAGCCTTATTACAAAACTTTCAAACTATAGAAGTGGGAGAGATACATATAGAAGAGTCTAATTTAGCTATAGTATGTAAGATAAGTTGATGTGGATGGACTAGCCGATCATGCCAAGCTTGGGTGGAGGTCAGGCTGGACTTGAGAGCTTAAAAACATGAGCTGGATAAGGATGCGGATAGCAGGTAGAGACCATCTCGGCTCCTACAATGAAGGAGTATCTGGTTGTCCTGTAGGTCATGAATTTGAAAACCAGACAAATCAAAAGAGATGGAACAATTATTATCTTATGTTAACTTATGAATAGAGAGTAAATTGTGAGATAGAGTGGGAACGTGAAGGAGATTATGAAGATACAACTTATGATTAGATTATGGTAAGGGAAGAATGCTGTATGGGAAGAGTGCTACCATTTACAGTAGAAATCAAGTCCAACCCTTGGTATGGAAGTGGTTGGTGGAGATTAGTAGCATCTGCGGTGAAGTGAGACGAAGCTTTGGTGTTTAGTACCTATTTGGTTTTAGGGACGGATGATGCATGAGATAGCATGGCACGAGGGGCTGCGAGTGTTTAGTTTAGACTGCATATGTGCCAACATTGTGCAGCGATGTGTCCGGGCTTATTACACATTTGGTAAATTGTTCTGGGTGTGGTTGATGGATGTGTAGTTGGGCTAGCAATGCTTGCAGTTTGGTTGCTGGATCCTCTGCCATGACATGGGTGGGAGTTGAAAGAGGAGTTTCCTCTACTTCGGTTAGGATGGATGCTGTTGTAGAAGGATATAATGTCTTTGGTCAATGAGGTATCCTTGAGTAACTAATTTTGAATATTAATTTCCTCACTGCACAGTAGTGAGTAAAGGACCTTGAGACTTATAGTGGTTTGGCATGTTTGAATGGAAGTGCAAAATGAGTTATAAGCTATAATTAATCCGTGAGGATGTAGTGGATGATGTTTTCGGTGTCTACTCGAGATCTAGTAGCAGCGATGTTGTCGACTAACCCTTTGATTTGGGCGAGATATTGATGCATTGAACTGTCTCCCTTGGTGACATTATGTAGAGCATTGTTTAGTTGGATAACTCTCGTACAGTTGGTGGGTTGTTGCTGGTTCTCAAGGTTTTTCCATATTTCATGAGAAGAAAATAGATTTAGGATATATGGGAGTATCAAGGGGGAGACAATGGAGAATAGTTCAGAGATGAGATTTTGATCGATAAGCCTCCATAATTGGTAGTCTGCACTAGTTTTGGGCGGCTTCTGCTGTGTCTTGAGGTATTCCTCATACCCATTTGTGAAGAAGAGTTGGAGCATCTAAGATCTCCAAATGGCGTAATTCTCATTGTTAAGCTGGATGGTAACAATTTGCTTGATATCAGACATGAGGAATTTGAGAGGGGACGGAGTTGTGAATTCCACCAATGATGTCGAGAGCTAGAGAAGAAGTTGGTTGTGATGATGATTGGCACTAGTGACTTCACATTAAGAAATGTTGAGTAGGAGCTATAGAGCATTAATACTCTGATACCATGATGGAAACCTGCATTAACAGAGAAGATACAAAGGAAACAAAGGAGTTTGCAAAGAAGCAGAAAGTAATTTTAATATTTTCTTCATTGCCGTGAGTGGTTAAACAAGTAAGTAAGTAGTGGAAAAATTAAACGACACAAAGATTTATAGTGGTTTAGTTAAACACGACCAACATCCACTCCCTGAAGACTCCCTCTTCAGATATTGTACAATTACCAAAAGTGACTCTCCTTTTGCCCCCATAGGAAGGCGTTGAAGCCTTTTAAAAAATCCCTTCAACTAATCCCCGGAGCTGTAGAGAACCATCATCCTTTCACACCCTCCAAGTGTAGGCAGAGAACCTTCATCCTTTCACACTTTTTAAGTGTAGGAGGAGTACCTTCGGCTGCTCACACTCTCCAAGTGTTGGAAGAGAATCGTCATCCTTTCTCACTTTCCAAATGTAGGTAGAGTACCTTCGGCTATTCACACTCTTCAAGTGTTGACAGAGAACCATCATCCTTTAACACCCTCCAAGTGTTGGCAGAGACCCCTTAGTTGTTCACACTCACCAAGTATCGGTAGAGAACCAGATCTTCTTCAAAGATCTTCTCACGAGCAATCTAGAAAGTCCAGAGGAAGAGTGAAAAACATAAATCACACAAACATCCTTACCTTTGAGTAACCTTGTGAACCCTTCACACTCCACTAGTAAGAAATATCTCTCAAACACTCTCTCACACTCTCTCCTTCAATTGCCCTTGACAAATCACAAAGAAAATATTTTTAACGTTAGTCTTTAGTGGACCTTTTATACAAAATACATAATAACCCATCCATAAAACTAAAATTTTCAATTTAGAGTGTACACGTTCATACAGTACGATCATATGTTCATATGTAAGAAAAGTATAAATACTGATGCGTATGAATCACTTATGAATATGTGCAAAATCAGTTCGTACACGATCATCATACAGTATGACTAAGTTCAACAGGCACGAACAGTTAGACAATTTCAATTTTCATATGTATGAAATGTAAAGATGAAATAAGCGAGAAAAGACCTGAGACATTCGTCATTGTATGAAATGGGGATCATCCCATACGATCCATACTTAGAAAAAAATTCATTTTAGTACAAAACAAAGGCATTCATCCCTGTATGAAAACTAGGATTGTCTCGTACGATCATCATGCGTGATCAAAATAGAGGCATTTATCCCTATACTAAAATTAAGATCGTCACGTACGATCTTCGTGCGAGAACAAAACAGAGGCGTTCATCCTGATACAAAAATTAAGATCATCCCATACGATCTTCATGTGAGAACAAAACAGAGGCATTCATCCTCGTATGAAAATTTGAATCATCTCGTACAATATATACTTAGAAAAAATATTTTTATTTATGTTCGTTCAACTGCTCATTGGGAAAATAACTGACCAGAACATCCCGTGCGAAGTGATATCGTACAGTATGATTAGTTTAAAAATGTGAATTTTAAACTCTTCCCAGATGTGTGTGTGCTCAGTTACTCAATTACAATCACACTCTCTTAGACTCAATAAAATGGAAATTATAAACTTCAATTACAATAAACTCTAAACTGATCTTGATTTGAAGTCTTCAACAATTCAGAGTACTATTTTCCTAAAATATTAATACACACGAGCAAAATAATTCTTTTAAAATATGTTAGGAGAAATAATAATCAAATCAATAATATTTGGGATCATCAAAAACATATAAGTTGCAAGAATATCAAACATGTAAAACTAAGTAGCAACTATCTCAACAGTCTCCCCCTTTTTTATGATAGAAAAACAATTATTGTTTGAATAAAAATCAAAATCCTAAATTTCACCTTAACTTCCCCTAAATGAATAAGCATATCAATATAAGGGAATTTCTATTAAATATAAATATATATTTTTAATTTTTCAT
>NW_021518130.1:0-247 GCF_001605985.2 Dendrobium catenatum | reverse complement strand
GTTTGATAGACTGTTTAATTGAAGGTTTTAGATAGCTTTGGTAAATGGTTGATGAAATAGATTGACATTCTTTCCAAGTTAAATCTTGGGGCGTGACAAGACTTTTTGGTATCAGAGCAGTGTTATTGGAAGAATGGATTGTTACCAGAGTTGTAGGATTGGAATGAGAGTTGGGTAGATTGGGTAGCTTTAAGAGCATCAGTGGAATACATCATTGCATGTGGGTATCATTTGTTCTGAATTGTGC
>NW_021518129.1:0-256 GCF_001605985.2 Dendrobium catenatum | reverse complement strand
TTGAAGTCTTCAACAATATGGAGTATAATTTTCCTAAAATATTAGTACACACAAGAGAAAAAAAATAATTCTTTAAAAAATGTGTTAGGATAAAATAATAATCAAAACAATAATATTTGGAATCATCAAAACATACAATTTGCAAGAATTTAAAGCATGCAAAGCAGTTGCAACTCTTTCAACATTCATAAATGTTGCTCCAAGCAAGGATCTGAGTTATCTTCTCCGGTCATCATCCCTGGTTCCTTGAAAGTTT
>NW_021518128.1:0-346 GCF_001605985.2 Dendrobium catenatum | reverse complement strand
TCATCTAAGAATGTAACATGTCCCTATAATAATTCAACTTCAGTTTTAATTATTAATTTTTTTGCGCCCAGGAGTATTCGCGGCAGTAGAGAAATATAAAATTTATCATCTTAGCGTTGTACGAAAATCAGGCACGCAATCAGATAAGAGAGAGGGTTTAGCATTTATGAGACACCAAGATTTTTACGTGGAAAACCACTGAAAAGGGGGAAAACCATGGGGCCTAGCCCAGTTTGAATGAATCCACTAGTATTGCAGTCGATTAAAAATGAGGCTCTTCCTTGGGGCAAGGCCTTAGCTTGATGTACATTTTATAGAGTACATTACATGATATGAATACAAAGAA
>NW_021518127.1:0-247 GCF_001605985.2 Dendrobium catenatum | reverse complement strand
GATACGAACCGCGGGCCCGGTCTCTACTACCGGCTGATCGGTATTGTTTGGTCCTCTCCAAGGGTTCTCTCTTCTCTCAAGAGCTCACAAAGAGATGAAGAACAAAGGCTGAAATTGTAAAACCCGAAATTCGTCAATTGAGTGCGTCGCACGCATATCGATGTGCCGCGACGAACTTAAGTGAAATTTTGATATCGTCGGAAATTGACAAAATAAATTTCATTAGATTCGTCTCGAAATTTCGAGC
>NW_021518126.1:0-1551 GCF_001605985.2 Dendrobium catenatum | reverse complement strand
AGCATGCATTTAGAACGGCGATTGAGTAGGGCTAGTCAAACCAGGCAGGCCTGCATATGTGGCAAGCTTTCAATGGCTACGAGTTTAACTATACGTCAGTGAAGTTTATACGGATTAATACAGCTCAAAGGAACAATTATTACGTCTTCTGACCGGACTTAGAGCTACGTTCGGCCGTTAATAACATGTCACCACGTGCTCTTGCTTTTTACCGCGTGGCCCGACGACTTGACCCGGTCCGGATCTCGGGAATGCTATGTTTGCGTATTGTTAGGTAAAAACTCGGTACAACTCGGTATTTGCTCGTTATTGCTCGGTATTGCTTGGCAATAATGAGAAATACCGCTCTGTGAAGACCAATACCGAGCAATACTGAGTTGTACCGTTTTTTTCTAGAAAAATTTGGTACAACTCGGTATTACTCGGTATTTGCTCGGTATTGCTCGATATTGATTATTGCCGAGCAAAATCAACAAATACCTAGCAATACCGAGCAATACCAAGCTAAAATCGAGAAATACCGAGCAATCCTTGGTCCGTTCTGGGTCGGGTTGTCGGGGCACTCGGTAAATAGTGAGAACGTGTGGCGCGATTCTACTGGCGGCCGAACGTAGAGCTACGTCATGTGACCGGACCAAATAAAAGTTCCAGCTCAAAGGGTGTAAAATATTTTTAAATATTTAAATTAAAAAAAATCTGAAATAAAAAGAAAGAGTAAAATTTAGAAGTATTTGTAATTTATTTCTAATTTAATTTTGATAAATTTAGAATTCATTTCATTTGATCCATTTTTAAATACAATATAAAATTTCCATCATTGCATTCACAAGATAACCACACCAACATAGCCATCGTACTCTAGCCTTTACGAGAAGTTATTACATCTGGTCAAAAAATCGGAAATCCGAACGTATACTGAGCAATACCAAGTGCTAAATATCGAGTTTTAGGTGACGTGGCACGTGATTATTAGTCTCTGGATGCATCCGGTGACCAGATGTAATAATTGATCCGCATTTACAGGCCATTGTCAGCCATTATGCAAAACAATATGTCTAATAGTCACGACAAGCTGCAAAAGAATATATATCACCAAATAATTAAAAATAAAACTAAAACTTCATTATTATTAAGCCCCAAACAGAAGGTTTCATATATTTACATGAAATCATATAAAACCCAATAATTAATATAAAAGTACTCCAATAAATAAATGAAATCTTACAACTAAAATTAGTATAAGATAAAAAAGAAATAATATGATGTAAATAATGTAAAGAAGTCAATTAAAAAAGAAAAAAAAAATTGTAAAGAGTCAATGCATCAATATATGCTATTTGTGCAAGCCACATGTGGCAATTTATAAGTTTTATTACACATTACTTCTCGTTTTGTCAGTCAATCAACCAATTTCTATCATTACCTTTTAATCATTCTTATGCAATCAATTTTATTTAATCAGTCAATCTTGTTATTCATTTAATTAAATTAGTTAGTATATGCAAAGCAATTATAATAATATATTTATCATGTTTTAGTAATTTCTATTAT
>NW_021518125.1:0-202 GCF_001605985.2 Dendrobium catenatum | reverse complement strand
AGGGCAATTGTTTCCGCCCGCTGGGATGCTGTGCGAGCCGCACATCGTGCGGGAGCCAAATAGGAAAGAATTTTTTGGGAATTAAGAGGGAAATTTGAATGTATGGATTATTTAGGGAATTCCTTTTGATTTGTATGCATTAAATAGTTTGTTTTCCTAAGGTTAGGGCATCTTGAATTTGGCTAAAATTTGAGATCTCTTA
>NW_021518124.1:0-226 GCF_001605985.2 Dendrobium catenatum | reverse complement strand
CGTGGTAGAGGTCGAGGTAGAGAGTCAGTTCGCCCTCCGAGGAACTTTGATACTCGAATCCCTCCTCCCCCGCATTTGTATACTTCTTCTTTGACGGTTGAGTCCGACTCTGATGATGAGATGACTGATATTCCTCGTCATTCAGTCCCTTTGCCTGCCTTTAGTGTTGATCATAATTCCTATCCCACGTTTCATAGGAATTTGATTCCTCAGGGAGGTCTGGTTG
>NW_021518123.1:0-1356 GCF_001605985.2 Dendrobium catenatum | reverse complement strand
TTGCGGAATCCACCGGAACGGAAAAGCTGCTGGAGGATGTCAAAAATCCGCAGTCGACTCCATCTGAGGACATTTACAGTTCCGCTAAGGACATTTACAGTTCCGCAACTACTTCCACTCCAAAGACGCACGTTGCTGATTGTTCGATCGAACAAATCTTCAGTATGCCAGAAATTCCAACTCCGCCTGAGGACATTTCTAGTTCCATTGTTACCGCTCCTCCGGTGCTGCCCGCTCAGACAGAATACCCCCTCCAGGTGCCGGTGACCGATGCCTTCCTTGATTCCAATCCAACTTCGTCCAAAGGCTCTTTAGATTTTGATGGAGATATCGAATCTTCGTCGTTCCGGTCAGCCGGCTCCACGATCATGGCAAGAGACGGAGAGGTTTTTCCTTCAGCTAGAGCATCACCGCTCTCTACATCGGCTGCGGACGCATCTGTCATGACCCGACCCGATCCGGGACGGATCCCGCTTGCACCGGGTCGCGACACGGAACGAACCGACAGACTGACTGACCAGGATCTGGTTATGGAATTTGGTTCGGAAATGAATCTTCCAAATTATTCAACTCAAATAGACACACAGACACAGAGCTGCTATGAATCATCAAATGCAGCGGAACAAAACATCTATATTTTCTTTTCTTTTCCTCAAAACAATCATCTACAAATACAGTACATGACTCAGACAGAAAGGAAAGACAGAACAGAAAAGCCACGACTGTACAAAAATCAAAAGGTACAAAACAATACTTATACTGATCAGACTCTGAAATCTATTCCTGAACTTCCTTCCCTTTCCCAGAACCTGAAAACCACCAGAAAATAAGAGTGAGCTCAACAGCTCAGCAAAGCAACAAACCACCAATCAAAATTCTCAGAATCTCAAAACCAACACATCAGACAAATCCGTACAGAAATCAGAACAGAATCGGACAGATATCAAATCGGACAGATCAGAACGAAACAGATCAAATCAGAACAGATACGGACAGATCAAATCAGACAGAACTGAACGGAACAGATATCAAAGCAAACAGAACTGTACGGAAACAGAAGTCAGATCAAATCAGAAACAGAACAGATCAGACATATCAGATCAACAGAATCAGAATCGTATAGAAATCAGAAATTCAGATTAGATCAATTCATATCGTACAAAGATCAGAATCAGATTTGCTTGATACGAAAATCAGAATCATATCAGAAATCAGATATTATTTAATTCATAGCTAAATGCCATGACACTGATGAAATCTCTACGAATTCCGGCCCCTTATGCCTCCCTTCCCTGACACTGACAGAATCTCTCGGATTTTGGCCCCTTATGCCTCCCTTTGTGCTCACGGCATCAG
>NW_021518122.1:0-767 GCF_001605985.2 Dendrobium catenatum | reverse complement strand
GCCAATAACAACCGAAATGCGCCAGAAATGTTATCTTTCCGGTGCATTTTCGACTTTAAATGGTCCGGCTGTAATTCAAGCATTGGAAATAATAAACTAGTGTAAAATTCCGCCCGAACTAGTTCCGTCGGTTCTTTTGACATAATTCCGGCGAAACAAAAAAGACCATTCGACGGTTGTTTCGTTGCTTTTTTCTGACGTACGAGGCGTCGGTCTTTCCAGCGGATATTATACACCAGTATTATCGGCGTAAGATGTGTCGGTAATAAACGACGCTCTGTTACCGATGAACCTTACCATCGTAAATTACGCCGGTATTACCGGCGCATATGGTCGCCGGGAAAGCTCGTTGTATCATATTACCGGTAAACGTTACCGATGCATAAGCCGTCGCTAGTACCGGTGCACGTGGTCGTCAGAAAAGCTCATTGTATCGTATTTCTGATGGATTAGACTTCTAAGCAAAGCAATATGACTAGTGCATTAGAGAACTTCTAAATAAATGATCATAGATAAAAAAACTCAAACCTCTACAGGCAGCCTTATTTATAAAAATTAGGTTGTAAGACTCACAAACTGACAACTTCTAATAGAAGTCGTAAGTCTGACCTCTAAGGGAAATGTTTAAGTAATAACATAACCATAGACCTCTAATATGACTTGATAATCAAAACATCACAAAACAATATAAAAAATAGCAACACACTCCAAATAGATCAAAAAATAACACAGAGAGTTATTTTTACTAATTTCCAAGCAAATCAAGA
>NW_021518121.1:0-915 GCF_001605985.2 Dendrobium catenatum | reverse complement strand
ACACATGTTTGCTAACTCATTGTTATCACGACTTATATAATTAAAAATGTCAAAATTGAAATTTTCTAAAATATCGATACCCTCATCTGTTTGAGCTTTTCGAAGAAAAGAAATGACATTTGAGTTGTCTCCTTCAATGATGATGCCTTTGTATTTGAACATCCAATCCTTTATCTCCTCCTTTAGAGAATGAATAGCTAATAGTTCCAGCTGAGCTATGTCCCAATGAGTGCATTATCTACCATAAGCATAAAGAAATGTCCCATTGCTATCTCAGAAAATAGCTGTTATCCCTGCTTTGTAGGAAGAAAGAAGAGATGCATCTGCATTTACCTTTAGCCATTTGGGTGGGGGAGGATGCCAAATATTGGACAATCTTGATGTCTGGTTGACGTACCAAATGCTCAAATTATATTAACTAAAGTTGTAAGAAATCGAAGCTTGGCAAATGGCATTGGAAGCTATAAGACATGGACTTTCCTCCACTCCTTCATGTGTGAATTTATTCCTTCTTTTCCAAGACAAGAACACAGTGTTGCAATACAAATTAACCACTATTCCTTTCTTCTTAGAACTGGACTCCAACCAATTAAGGAAATGCTCAATTTTATCAAAAAGTGGAATGCAAAATCTCCATTTGTTTAGATAGAATAGTACCTCTTTGAATTTCAAACAAGAACACATGATATGTTCACTATCTTCCTTGGAATTACATCCTCTTGGACAAATAACATGATCAATTAATCTTATATACGATAAGAATTTAAGAGTTGGGATTGCATTTCTACAAATTCTCCACCAAAATACTTCCACCCAGGCGTTTAGTTTAATATTTATGATCCAATTCCAGTATTGGATATCATCAGTTTCAATGGCTATGGCTTTGTAAGCAAGTCCTGTAATGGACATTCCAGA
>NW_021518120.1:0-439 GCF_001605985.2 Dendrobium catenatum | reverse complement strand
AAAATTTTGACTTGGATGATAGGATTGGACCTTCAAACACATTACCTAGGGATTGGAGATACTCTACAAGTCACCCCAAGGATTTGATCTTAGGATACCCATCTAGTGGAGTCAAGACTACACATGGACTTAGGAAGGAAGTAAACCACTCAGCTTTTATTTCAATGACTGAACCCACCACCATTAACCAAGCCCTTACTGATGAGTTTTGGATTTTAGCAATGCAAGAGGAATTGAATCAATTTGTTAGGAATGATGTTTGGGAGCTTGTAGAAAGACCTAAGAAACAAAGTGTAGTTGGAACAAAGTGGGTAATTAAGAACAAGGTGAATGATTCGGGAGTGGTGGTTAGGAATAAAGCAAGATTGGTGACTAAGGGGTATAACCAAATAGAAGGGATTTACTTTGAAGAGACCTTTGCCCCTGTAGCTAGATTGGA
>NW_021518119.1:0-264 GCF_001605985.2 Dendrobium catenatum | reverse complement strand
TTATCAAACTGAAAGGAAGGCAGTTGAGATGCAACTTCAATGAATGTTTCAACTCCCTATATAAATTTAACTGTCAATCCTTTTCAACCCGACAACAATCTGTTATACATTCAATATCTCTTTTCTTAGATAGTCATTTGGACGTTGAAGCAAACGTCACCCTACATAGTTATGAAAATATATATTATAATACATGCATGTGCAAACATGTTATAATTTAGGTAGATAAGTGGATTTACTCATAGTTTAATTTTCAATGAAATT
>NW_021518118.1:0-813 GCF_001605985.2 Dendrobium catenatum | reverse complement strand
TTGATGATAGCAAACAAATCTTATTTCACTACGACTACCTTTTTTCTACTGATTTTTCAGGACTCAAAGATCGGACAGAAATTGGAATCAGCTCAAGACTGGGTAGATTATGGTTGAGTTAGTCTGTAATTTTTTTTCCCTTCTTGAGTCAATTGTAATTGTTTGAAGTGACCAATGTCAAGGTAACCCTACACACATTTAAGAGATTTACAACTTGTGTTTTTACTCACATCATCCCGGATGATATTCATATCATCCTGGACGATCGAGTTCAAAACAGAAGTTCTAATCAGGATTTCTTGTTAAGGCAGCCGTAATTAACTTATCGTCCTGGACGATACTTGTATCGGCCAGGATGATAGGCTTAATACAGAAAGAATTTGCCGACATAATCAATTTAGGTATTCTGTATTTTTGGAAATCGGCCAGGACGATCGTGATACCAGCCTAGACAATATCACACAATTATGCCTAAATTAATCTAGGAATCAAGAAAGTAATTAATGATGATTGATACGATCACATCGTCTTGGACGATCTCAAGACCGGCCAGGACAATATATTCTAAAACCCTCAGTTACTCCTGGACGATGAATATCAGCCAGCTTGAATTCAGGGCGATTCTCAGGATGATTCTCCTCTGATTTGAGCTGATCGGCCGTGACGATCGTGAGATCGTCATGGACTATCAAGCCAATTTTTCAATCGTCCAGTTTGCATTCAGGGTGATGCTCTGGCCGATCTTATGAGATTTGTACTGATCGGCTAGGATGATGACCATATCGTCCTGGACGATATAGTCGGCAACTTGCA
>NW_021518117.1:0-256 GCF_001605985.2 Dendrobium catenatum | reverse complement strand
GATTCAGGGTCTATCACTTACAAAGTGATAAGACATTTATCTAAGGGTTACCCTCCAATTTTGAGCCCATTCTGAGGTCTCTAACCTCAGAATCTGAATTAAAATACCCCTATTGTGACCCATTGAGCAGTAAACTGCATTTTTAGACCCATTTTTTACCCTAGTTAACCAATGGGTCAAGATTGACCAAAATACCCCTATAGGATTTCAAATGCCCAATTCAACTCAAATCAATTCCAAACTCTTTGAAACCACT
>NW_021518116.1:0-224 GCF_001605985.2 Dendrobium catenatum | reverse complement strand
AGCAAGTTCTCTTACCATCGCCAGCCGCCACTTGTCCGTGCTAGCCACAACCTACAGCCACCACCCATCGCCTCCCGCCACCTACTATTGGCCACCTATCACCCCCACCGCCGCTGTCATCGATCACTACCACCGCCACTACCGCCGGCCACTGCAACCACAAAACACACCCACCACTCACCTTAGGCCACCACCGTGCCACCCATCATCATTGTTGTCAGCCA
>NW_021518115.1:0-307 GCF_001605985.2 Dendrobium catenatum | reverse complement strand
TGGTGTCCCTCCTACACGCACCCGAAACCACTCTCCAACACTAGCAACTTTGCCTGTTGATTGAGATGGCAATATTGGAGACCAGCAATTAAAGGTCGGTCCCTGCAGCAAATGAAATCACCAACCACCCGAGATTGGTGAAAGGGTGGATATGATGCAGAAAGAATCAATCTCCTGCAAACATTTTCTGAAAGCTCGTAGTGGATACAACGGTCCCCTACAAATGCATACGAATACTTGTGGATAACAACAGTGTATTGAAATCACAACGAATCACTGTGGACACAAGTATGAATATCACCTACGA
>NW_021518114.1:0-272 GCF_001605985.2 Dendrobium catenatum | reverse complement strand
AAGGTTCACTTGGTGTAACAACAAGATAGGGGGAGCTTAAATTATAGAAAGGTTGGATAGATGTATTTTGAATTCTGTTGCTTTGGAAACAATTCAAAACCCAGTTATTAGGAACACTCCACGGGTAGCTTCAGACCACTGCCCCATTTTAATCAATTTGCTGAATCCAGCTGCTCGGAAATAATTAGATATGAATAAGTTTGGTCATCTTATCTTGCTTCTACAAGAATTTCTCTTAACTCATGGAAGAAGAGTATGAAAGGTGATATGGT
>NW_021518113.1:0-201 GCF_001605985.2 Dendrobium catenatum | reverse complement strand
ATCTATGGAGCCCTCGTACAACTCTAGTAGATCTGGGTCTAGGCTCTGTAGCTCGTCCAAGTATCCTCTACCTCCGGTGTCCCTTTCCAATGAACTCGGTATCTTTGGCACCCACTTTCCTTTGGGGAAATGACCTCATCATCTAGTATTGCTTCGACTTTCTCCGCTATAGGTGAGTAGGGTAAGTTGGGGAGTGGAGCT
>NW_021518112.1:0-218 GCF_001605985.2 Dendrobium catenatum | reverse complement strand
AGACCTAAAATTGAGTAGGCAGTCGAATCGGCCAAACAAGCCGGTCGGCCGCCGCTGCCGCCACCGGCGACACGGAACTTCTCTCTTGTGCCTTGCCTGGCCCACGATCGATTGGCCCTCCCACAGCCCTACTCAACCCTCCCGCAGCCCACTCCACGACTCGCATGGGGCTAGTAAGATGGTCAGTTTGAATATAAGTTTGCTGAAATCAGTGTTTA
>NW_021518111.1:0-273 GCF_001605985.2 Dendrobium catenatum | reverse complement strand
ATAATGATAAAGGAAGGAGAAGAGTTAAAACTGTCTTCTAGACCCATATAATCTATATAAGTGGATATCCATACTGTTTGGTTAGGAAATTCATAGTGGTCTATTTTAATGGAATCCTTATATTCAGCATAATTTGAATGGAATCTTTGAGCACTTTAGGTTAGTATTTAAAAACATAAGAAAAAATTATATGTAAAACTTTAAATAGTGTTTCTTTTTATCAATAGATGTGAGATTTTCTTATGTGGTCTAGGGTTAGTCTCTAAATGGAGA
>NW_021518110.1:0-229 GCF_001605985.2 Dendrobium catenatum | reverse complement strand
CAATTTTATATTATCTTCAGAAGGTTTTATACTTTTTAAAAAATTCCTGTAATTAATATACTGCACTGCATAAGAAAGTTAAGCTATATGCGAAAAAAGGAAATAATTAAATATTGAATCCCCTCTGATTTTGATGGTTTTAAACAAATGCAATATGACATTTGTAAGGTTCGTTATCACATTCCCACACCAAAACTTGCCATGTGGCTTTCAACTATTTTTGTGAATA
>NW_021518109.1:0-1432 GCF_001605985.2 Dendrobium catenatum | reverse complement strand
TCCTATTGATAAAAAATACAGATTACAGAACAATGTTATCATATTTTACCCAAACAATATCATTACGAGCCAATTTAGTTAAAAATGTATTAAATACTCAACATGCCTTGAATTGAACAATGGTACAATCCAACCAAAAAAATAGTAAATAACTTGCTTTTTTAGGAATGCTAATGATGATGATCATCAAAGAGATGGGAGACGGCAATGACTTCATTAATTCATCAATACAATGATCAGCAAAGAAGGCTATACAAACAATAATACTTGGAAGGTATTACAGTGCCGATGTGTTAAATAGTAAGGAAATAACATAATGAGAAGTGTAGCAAATGACTTTATGAGATATCCTCCACGTTACAACAGTCATGCTTAGTTTGTATTGAGATCTACGTTAACAATTAGTTTACCAATTTAATTATTTCAACAACTTCCGAATTCTAATCATGTCCGTTGTCTTCCTGGTTTCTACTACTCACACAATTCTTGAAATTGGCCGAGAGGCTCATGAGAAAACTAGAATATTCAAGGAACCAAAAGATAAAGAACCTATACAGATTCAACTCCTAACTAGGAACAAGAAAGGGAGAGCAAAAAGGTATACCTAGCAAGTTCTAGAACAATAAAAATTCGGCGGCTCTAAGGCGACTGGGTGATTGGTTTCACTAAAATGCCCCTCAAAAGCAAGTGTCCGCTGTTGAATCCTTACAATAAAAATATTAGAATACAGAAAAAATATGATAAAGGTAGTCAAAAATTGTTGGGAACATGCAAGGATTCTCCAAAGGATTACCTTGCAAAGCATTCCACCGCATTAATAATTATTAGCCTTTTAAATCAAGGTCAAGTTACACAAATCTTTGTCTGAATTGTTAACGATAAGTATGGAGAACAAAATGGGAAAGTAGTAAAGAATGGGTATATGATGTAACATAGAGATTCTCACAAGCAGCATTTTAGGCTTTCTTTCAGCGCTGAATAGCTTACTAATTTGACCAAACAGCCCAAAAAAGCCTAATCATCATAGGACAATAATAAAGAGTTAAATCAGACCACAAAAGAGTTGAACTAGGCATGTTTTCATGCATTTGTAGACCCATTTATATTTTTGAATTTTTTAGCTAATTTAGCTATCAATAATAAGTATCAAAGGTTCTTAAAGATCGATGGACAGAGGAGCATAGAGTGGCAAGGTCAGCAAGGCAAACCATGGTCGGGACATCGGGACATTGAACCTAGGGCGATGAAGATGCGAAGATCACTAGCCTGGCAAGCTGCTACAACCTGGACAAGGGATAAAGGGGTGTTTAATTACATTATATACAAGATTAAATTGTTTATTTCAAGTTTTGTTAGGATATTTTGATGAGATGTAGGGCAGGTTTTTTTCCTTTATGTCAACAACAACAACAACAACAACATCAAGCCTTTA
>NW_021518108.1:0-469 GCF_001605985.2 Dendrobium catenatum | reverse complement strand
TCAGGATCCTGTGAGATCCTGTCTGTGTCAGGGAAATTTGAAATGAGCTATGAAATTTGAAAATAAGTTCTGTTCCGGATCCGATGATAAGTTATGTTTTGGTGCTATAAGCACATCTGTTCTGGTGCCATGAGCACAAAGGGAGGCATAAGGGGCCAGAATCTGAGAGGTTCTGTCAGTGTATGGGATGGGAGGCATAAGGGGCCAGAATTCGTTGAGATTCTGTCAGAGTCAGGGAATCTGTTCTGACTTTTGATATGTTCTGAATTGATATGATTTCTGATTTCCGTATGATTTTGATATGATTTTTGATTCTGATACGATTCTGTTCTAATTTGATATGATCTTTATGATTATGTTCTGATTCAATTTCTGGAATTATGATTTCTGTTCTGTTGTGATTCGATATACGATTTTGTTGATCTGATTTCTATACGGATTTTTGTCTGATGTGTTTGATGTGGATTCT
>NW_021518107.1:0-226 GCF_001605985.2 Dendrobium catenatum | reverse complement strand
AGGCTAAGGAGCTAGCTCAATTGGTAGAAGATCAGAGGCGCCTGGAGAGAGACGAGAGGCAACAGCTCAGGAGACTCATACAGGATGACTACAACCTTATTGAAATTCAAGGAACCAACACTGGATACTTTTCGAGGGACTTCAAAGGAAAAGACTGCATGAGGAAGACCTGAGGACAACTTCAAGAAACTCACATAGACAGAATTACAAGAAAAGAGAACGAAGG
>NW_021518106.1:0-473 GCF_001605985.2 Dendrobium catenatum | reverse complement strand
AAATCAATAATAGAGACTCTCAATCAAGGCCGTCGATTTCCGTGGTTGTCTCTGGTAGACGCGCCGAAATCTCCTATCGATGACCTCATCATTCTCCCCGGGTGGGAGAGAACTCGACCCCGTCGAGTGCGTACTATGGAAGCTCTCATATAACTCCAACAGGTCTGGGTCCAGTCTCTGTAGCTCCTCTCGATCAATCCACGTGTCCTCTGTCTCCGAAGTTCCTTCCCAATGAACCAAGTATCATTGGCGCCCTCCATCCTTTGTGGAAATAATCTCATCATCCAGAATGATTTCAATCTTTTCCGCTCTAGGTAAATGGGGTAAATTGAGGAGTGGGGGAAGGCTAGGGATCTCACCAGGTGGGGTCACACAAGGCTCATCATAAAGTGGATTGTTGGGGTTAAAATCAGGACCCTCAAAGGCTACTATATCATCTATATTAAAAGTGGGATTCATATTAAACCCTTCCG
>NW_021518105.1:0-307 GCF_001605985.2 Dendrobium catenatum | reverse complement strand
TGTTCCTCCCTAACATGAGAGAAATGAGTTTTTTAGGTACATTAGTTTGGATACTATCCGGTAACTTCACCGACCGGCTAAAGAACAAATTTTTGCTTCTTGCTCAGATACGGGTGTTGAAAGTTGGGATAGGTATGGGGGAAGACCTCAATGACGGCTATTCGATTGGATAAAGAGGTTACGAGTAGACTACTTCATCTCAATTTTGTACTAAAGGCGCAAGAATCGTTTCATGTATTATCAATGCAATGGAAAGATATTCTAGAAGATTAAGCCCTCTTACTAAGAAAATGGGGTATGAAACTTT
>NW_021518104.1:0-670 GCF_001605985.2 Dendrobium catenatum | reverse complement strand
TCCACTCATCTGGCATCTTTTTAGTCTTCAAAATAGTGTTAAGAAGTTTAGTAAGTCAATAAATTCCTTCATCTCCTAAGCATTTCCACACCTCTATTGGAATATCATCAAGTCCAACAGCTTTTTCACCTTTCATTTTCTTTAAAGCATCTCTAACTTCGGTTTTATTAATACGCTGATAAAAACAAAAATCTTGTAAACCAGCACCAACGGCAGTAAAACCAAATCTCAAATTGGGAGAAACTAAAGAAGATCTAAATGTAGATAAGGGAGCTTACCAAAGACTTATGGGCAAATTGATCTACATCTCCTGTACCGCACTAGATATAATGTTTGCTGTAAACACGGTCAGTCAATTCATGCAAAATCCAAAGCAGAATTACATGTAAGCTCAAGGTTCTGAAAACCGGACCTGGCAATGAATCGGAAGAAGGTGAGGTTCACGGTTTGACTGGTTTAACTGGGGTCGAACCGGATGATGTAATAAATAATGAATATTATTGAACTTTAATAAAATTAACTTAATAATAATGTTATCATTCAAAGTATGAGACAAAAAAATAAACTAAAAAAATTATGAAACATAAAACTTATTTAATTAAATAAAATAATTATTTTAAAATCTCACATAAAAGCAAAAAAAAATTTAATATCATAATCATAAGAATTT
>NW_021518103.1:0-1093 GCF_001605985.2 Dendrobium catenatum | reverse complement strand
TGCATTTCAAAAAATCCTATTCAACATTCAAGAACCCAACACATTGACATAAAGCATCATTTCATAAGGGATCATGTATCCAAGGGAGAAATTAAACTTAACCATGTTTCAACAGAAAATCAACTTGCAGACAGTTTTACAAAACCTTTAGCCTTTGATACTTTCAGTACATTAAGAACTAGGCTAGGAGTTATTTATTTAAATGCTTAGATAAAAATGTTTTCTGCAAAATTGATATTTTATTTTTGTTTTTGTGTTCATTGTATTTTTGTTTTATTTTGTTTTGTTGTTTTTGTTTATTTTTGGTGAATATTTAAGTGTGACTTGTATATTTTTATTCGTTTTTATTTTGTGTGTGAAAATGAAAATTTGTGGTCATCATCGTCCGGGACGAAATTTTTTCGTACGGGACGATGTGTGTAAAATGACAAACTACGTGATTTTGAACTGTCTTAAGAGAAGTTTTTAATGTAGTTCATCTGTACGATCGTCACGATCATGCATGATGAAAAATTTTTCAAACGACGGGACAATTGAATGCAGCATAAGATAGTTTTTATTATGAACTTCGTCCATACGAACCTTTGGTTCGTCCAGACGAACATATGTCTATTCATGGTGGGGGACGATTTTCAACTGCCATTAAAATGAGTTAAATTTCTGATCGTCCGTACGAACATGTGTTCGTCTGTACGATCGTCTTGGTCAAAAGCCTATACGAAAGGATGCTTCGAAAATTGTGTGTTTACGAAAAGTCGTTATTTTTAAACTCATTTGTTCGTCCATACAAAATATTTTTGTACGGGACGAATCTAATTCGTACGGGACGAACAAAAATATCGTCTGGTATGAACAGTCGTTCTTCTTTAAATTAACGGCAGTTTTTACTGAACAGTCACTTTCATACATCTCTTTCAAACCTTTCCACTCTTCAAATCTCTCAATGACAAGTTATAACAAGCGCCAAAAGACCTTGGCTAAGGGTCATCCAAGAAATACATCCAAAAACTTCCTTTCTAGAGCCAATGAAGAATCATTTGTTAGGTTTGTGTCTACAAAATCACCCCATCTAGAGTTCTCTTACAGGATCAAT
>NW_021518102.1:0-269 GCF_001605985.2 Dendrobium catenatum | reverse complement strand
AGATAAATATAAAAAAATTAATATTAAATATAAAAAAATCACTATTTTTTTTCATTATCATTCGCACACAACATGGACCTTCATCCTAATCATGCCACCATTATTTGTTAGGATAGAAAGAAAAATCATTAACAAAACATATTTCAAGGTATTACAAGTTAGCAACTAACTGACAGTGAAAACTAATCAGTTCCTTTAAGCTAATCTGAACCCATTGGCTACCAAGTTTCTCACCAAGAGGATCATTCTGTTCTAAATATTACAGAAAA
>NW_021518101.1:0-604 GCF_001605985.2 Dendrobium catenatum | reverse complement strand
AGATAATTAGTAAGTTATTTTGAACAGATGCATAGATCGAGCAATGGCAGTTATAGCTTTGGCCCACTTTTCAATCCATATCAATTTCAAGCCTTATTTGCCACAAGCCTTATCGACAGCAATCCAATCTCACGCCAGAGAGGTTTCCACCATCGAGAAATCCATTTTCCACCTTCGGCACTATAGCCAAAAACTGAAGGAAATTCGGTAAAGGAATTTTTTGCGGGACTGTAGCAAGAGGCAATATTGTTTCTTGTTCTTTGTTCGAAGGCTTACAGGCGGAGACAAAGGTCCTGTAGCAGAGTTCGGCACAATGATTCAAGTACTGTAGAAAGAGGCGGAGAATTGGCTTGGCAACGATAGTATGGAATTACTGTAGGGAAGTTCGGAATTCTCTAGGCAGCATCCCTGCAGTAAAGTGCAACATTTTAAGGAAGGAGTTGGGCCATATTTCTATAGCAAGATGTTCAAAACATGGATGGAAAGTTCGGACATGGCAATAGGGATTTGGTAGTGCAGGTATTGCCTTAACAATGATCTGATTAGTGAATTGGAATATTAGTAAATAGTAATCTGACTTAATTGTGGTTAATATATTTGGTGA
>NW_021518100.1:0-221 GCF_001605985.2 Dendrobium catenatum | reverse complement strand
CTGAACGTCGAGTCTTAAGCAGGACGTCAGGTCTTCAGTAGGACGTCAGGCCTTCAGCAGGACGTCGGGCCTTCAGCAGGATGTCGGGTCTTCAGCAGGACGTAGGGACAGAACGTCAGGCTTTAAGGCAGTGATGCAATGAAACTCCGGAGGTGGTCCGGCGAGATTCCTGCGGTGGTCCGACGATGCTTCTGCGGTGGTCCGGCGGTGCTTCTGCGGTG
>NW_021518099.1:0-258 GCF_001605985.2 Dendrobium catenatum | reverse complement strand
CTATTTCTTTGATTCAAAAATTGAGCATAAGTAACCTGATTTTATTTATTGTTTATTATTTAAATGAGCTGATTGCTTCCTAACTAAAATTAATTCTTATTTTGTCGTGAAGCGGGGGTTGAAAAACATAGGGGGCTTTTAGTGCTTGTGTTCTGGTGTGAGAGCAAGGGTTTGCAAGAAGGGGCTAGGTTTCTTGTGCAAGAGAGAAGAAATGAAGAGTTAAAATCAGTGGATTAATTTTCTGTGTGTGTGAAGGAG
>NW_021518098.1:0-275 GCF_001605985.2 Dendrobium catenatum | reverse complement strand
ATTTTCATAAAGATAACACTTTTGATTGAAAAAAAAAGTGGCCAATGATGTCAAATCAAAAGTTACACAATGACACCAAATTGAGAAAGATACACAAAGTGTATCAAAAATTAAAAGATGTGCAAAGTGCACTAAAAAACTGACAAGAGACATAAAATGAGCCCACAAAAAGTAAGCTTAAGCTTACCGTTCTTGTACTTCTTAAATATTAATGAAGCCATTTTATCTATTGATACTTTTGAAACTTGAGCTTGGAAATTATGATTCCTGATTCA
>NW_021518097.1:0-221 GCF_001605985.2 Dendrobium catenatum | reverse complement strand
ATAAAAACAAATCAAATTACTTTTAAAAACAATTAAAATAATTTTGAGAACTATTAGATAATTTTAAAATTACTTATCACATAGGACTCGCAGCACCATTGTCTTCAACTATTATTCTCCTCGTTAGAAGCCACATTCGCTCTACCGATGATGATGGAGGCCACCACAACATAAATTAAATTATATGATATTAATACAAATAAAAATAGGTTATTTTTAAG
>NW_021518096.1:0-825 GCF_001605985.2 Dendrobium catenatum | reverse complement strand
GTTTGCATTAAAGAAGCTTGTCTCATGTGAAGCTAATATTTTGCGTTGGAGATCTATATTTAGATCCTAATAATCTTTATTAAAGATATTTATGAAGCTTTGATCTCAGAAACGACTCAAAGAAATATGTCGAAGATATATAGATCATGATAAATTGATTGTCTTTATCTTCTAAAATTTGAAGATTTCATCTCATGCGTGAGATAGAAATGATGCAATATTGAAAACTGTTTAGTTGAAGATTCTGTAGGGTTTATTTTAAAAAATGATAATTGATCTTTTCTCAACTAGATAGCAATATTCAAAGCTATGTTAGTTTTGAGTGGAATATGATTGTGTTGATCAACCAAGTTGTATTGTTGACTAAGACCTCAATTTAACATACAATCGTATAGAATTGTATATTAGAGCACTCCAGTATTGTACACTTGAGCACTGTTGCGCGGTAGTACTAGTGTCACGGCGCTTTATAGCTTGTGCCTCCACGCTGCAACTTAGGCTAGAGCCATAGAGTGCAGCATTTTGGCACTGTGCATCGAGCTAGTAGTTTTTTTTCTCATTTTTAATGCTTCATTTGAACGGTTGCATCACTTTGTATTATATTTGCGCGTCTCGTTGCCTGTTTTGAGCAGAGAATGAAGATTAAAGTGAAGTGAGACACTGAGAGATTGAGAGTGAGAGATTTGTACAATTTCTATCAATTTTCATAATGAATTTCTTGATATGATGTGACTTCATGATTTTTTCATATAATTTCAAAATTTTCCACATAAAATCTTAATGATTATTTCCGCTACTCTCTTCTATTGTTTGTTTCGTTGCGTG
>NW_021518095.1:0-1070 GCF_001605985.2 Dendrobium catenatum | reverse complement strand
AAATCTGAATTCCTTTACAAAAAAAAAAACACCTCATATTAATAAAATCATGGAAAAATCTGCATTCTTATAACTCTTAATGAAACTCACAACCGGCATATTTCTACAGGAAGAGCGAAGGCAATGTGCCAATCAATTTTCCCATTGTATCCTTATTGAAATATTAAAGCAAGAGAGCCATAAAAACCTTTCAAATGTTCAATTGCATGAATAAATTTTAAAATGAATAAATTTAATTGGCTGAAAAACAAAAGAAAGACTTAAATGAATAGCTAGGATTTCATATGATTTAGATTGTTGGGAAAACAATAGTCAAATAATAAATAATATTGTTGAGATATGAATTAACTAATTTTAGAGGTAAAATAAATATTTATATGCTAATATTATTAACAAAAGCTAATAGTGATAAATAAAGAATGAAAAATAAGTAATTATTTTCTAAATGAGTGGAATAAATTAACAAGTATAATTTAACTGCATGCCGGTATAAAGAATTACACAAAATGTAAGTTTAAGTGTAAGTGATCCAATTGCATGGTAGTATAAACTTAAAATATCAATTAAAAAAGAATGATTCTTATAATAAAGCTGAAAAGAAAATTAAAATATCATGATCAAACGAAAGGGTGAAGGAAAACCATCATTCTCTGTTTAAAACTTCACATATCAATTAATATAATGTAGATATAAATTACAAATGATTGATCAAAAATATTTATCAACTATTTCAGGTCAGACGATTTGCCAGACAAATGTAGAATCAGGTCAAACGAATTGTCAGAGAGATGTAGAATCAAACCGCAAAAATATATATAAATAAATATGATAAAGTAAACAATAAAGCACGACAAATTCGAAGATACATACATGATTGTTTTAAATGTTATTCTTTGAAATGTTCGGTTAAATAATCAATATAAACACACTCATAAAATAACATTTAAAATAATTTAAATGGCAAATAATTTTGATTTTGATAACTTATTTTGAATCCTCGTGTTTAATTATCTATATAACTTGTATATGAAGTAATTATAAACAAGTTATTTTTAATTTGATTGTTTTAA
>NW_021518094.1:0-222 GCF_001605985.2 Dendrobium catenatum | reverse complement strand
AGGAAACACTTGGGTTCACAAGTATTCCTATCTCAAATCAGTAAAATTACAGCAGCCAACTGCTGTCCACAGAAGCAAAACAGCAGAAAAACAGGGAAAACTCAGCAGGAAATAGGGAAAAAAGGGAGAAAAAACACAAGATTTCGCTTGTATTTCACTAGAAATCAAAGAAAATAGAAAAGATGCAATTGATCCTCAATTCGAGAGGAGGATCTAACTCTC
>NW_021518093.1:0-319 GCF_001605985.2 Dendrobium catenatum | reverse complement strand
ATCTATTCCATATTTAAAAAAATACTTTTTTATTTAAATAATTTCTTTATATTTCTAATGTAAAATATATCACTGTAGGAATTTTTAATAAGAATTTTTTTATTTTTATGAATTAACAAAAACCTAAAATGTCTATTAATGTCCGAAATATTGTTGACATAATTTTTGTCCAAATAAAATTGAACCGAGCTCAAAAAATAAATACTTAAATAGTAAATAAAAATTATCAAAATCCCAAATCCTTTTCAGTTAATTAAAAAACAAATATTCCCAAAAAAATTAAAAAAACAAAAGAATTAAATTAGCTGCAATTATCCCT
>NW_021518092.1:0-577 GCF_001605985.2 Dendrobium catenatum | reverse complement strand
GCGGAATTTAAAGTGCGGAAGCAAAAACAAGAACACAGAAATTTATACTGGTTTGGTCAACTCGACCTACGTCCACTCCCAGGAGGCGCCCTCTGAGTATTGAACTACAAATGTGACTCTCCTTTAGCTCCCACAACTAGGCGGAGAGGCCTTTACAAGAACCTCATTTTTTCCACCACGGTAAGGCAGAGAACCTATCTCCTTTAGCTTCCTCCTGAAGCTGGCAGAGAACCAACAACCAGATGGTGACGAGAAACTCTAGACGAAGAAGAAGCAGAGCGATCCTTGAAGCAACCCTTGTGAATCACCTCACAAGCTCCCCCTCACAAGATTCTCTCTATCTCCCTCTCTCTCTTTCTCTCCTCAAGGCCTTCTCAGGTCAAGGCAGCAGCCAAAGATTTTTTAAAACGTTGAATAAGAGCCCTTAAATAGAATAGCTTCAAAGGAGCTAATTAATTGCAAGTTGCCGATAATATCATCCAGGCTGATATGGGCATCGTCCTGGCCGATCAGTAGAAATCTCAGAAGATCGGCTAGAGAATCGCCCTGAATGCAAACTGGATGATTGAAAATTGGC
>NW_021518091.1:0-203 GCF_001605985.2 Dendrobium catenatum | reverse complement strand
ACTCTAGTAGTAAGAATCCTCCTTCAAACACTCTCTGACACTCTCTTCTTCACTCTCCCTTCAGTTGACATGAAGATCAGTAGGCAAAAAGATAAAGAGACAGTTTTATTTAGACATTATATAGGAAAGACACGAAAAACCATCCAAAGACTGCTGATTTTTAAGTCCGTACATAGTGGATCGTCCCGTACGATCGTCAGATC
>NW_021518090.1:0-470 GCF_001605985.2 Dendrobium catenatum | reverse complement strand
TCAACAATAAATTTTATGGAATATATTATTTTTTCTTTTTGATGACTGACCCCTTAAATTATACTCATTGTCTATGATATCTCTTATCTTAATTTTAATCAATATTGATTATTTTGCAGCATCTTTTAATATTTAAAGATATTTGGTGTAGTAGGTTCATCCCACTCATTGTACGATTAAAGAAATATCAAAATTTAAATATATTTTACTGAAAATATTTGAAATTCATCAATTTTCGATAGCAAAATCCGTCGAAAATATATATATATATATAGGTAAATAAATTTTCCTGCGGATTTCCGATGACTCGGCTTTTGTCGCAAAAAAAACCGTAGAAAATGACTCTCTGTTTGCAAGATTTCCGATAGAAAAACTGTTTGAAGTACTAGTGAGATATTTTCGTAGAAAAAAAAAAAACAATGAGATTTATGATGGGTTAATCCGTTAGAATTTCCAGTGAAAAATAATCG
>NW_021518089.1:0-253 GCF_001605985.2 Dendrobium catenatum | reverse complement strand
TTCCTTGGATGCCACATGACCCAGGTACTCCACACTAGCTTGTGCGAAGCAGCACTTCTTCAATTTAGCTCTCAGCTGGTGCTCCTGGAGAACCTCTAACACCTTCTTCAAGTGCCCCCAGTGCTCTTCCTCTGTTCTGCTATACACTAAGATGTCATCGAAGAATACCAAAACAAATCGTCTCAGATACTGTTTGAAAATCATATTCATGAGTGCCTAGAGCATTGGTGAGGCCAAAGGGCATCACCAGGAA
>NW_021518088.1:0-269 GCF_001605985.2 Dendrobium catenatum | reverse complement strand
ATATGATATATACTGAGATTTCTTATTGTTTGCATTGATATTGGTAATAAATATGGTAACTTGTGAATGTATGAAAGAATTGCAACCGCAATGATCGGTCACATAACAAAACCCACCAACTGACATAAGCAAAAAAGTGACTTCTATTTAACAAATCAATTGAAATGACCCAAATATCACAATCCAAGTCGGGCATCATCACAAATAAATGGTTATATTTTTCTATAAGAGGGAATTCAACCTGATGGAATAAACCAAAATACAAACCT
>NW_021518087.1:0-582 GCF_001605985.2 Dendrobium catenatum | reverse complement strand
CTTATACCAATCTAGACTTCAATAAATTCAAGTTCAAATCAATTCAAGCTTCAAACCCATGTAGACAACCTAGTCTAATTCAAAATCCAAAGTCCATTTCAAACCTTGATCCTACCTATGATCAAGCTTCAACCTTATACTAGCATTTATGATAGTCCAAATGATCATAAATGATTTGGATAACTCAAACATAATCAATCAAACCCAAAATCTAGATCAAACCTGGAAATCCAAACCAAAATTCAAGGTTAAAAGGCTAAGTCCTGAAAGCTTTTTCCATTGAATTTTCAAACACTTAAAAACCTAGTCAAATGACCTCTGATTCAAAGTATATCAATTGCACATTGATTGGGCACATATCTAGAGGCTACCATCTAAATTTGAGCCCTTTCTAAGGTCTATAATCCCAAAAATTGAACTAAAATCCAAAGGCTATAAAACCTTTAAATATTTACAGCTTATGCCACTAGACCTATCCCCTAGTGGATCCTGACCTTGGAGCCTTCTCCAAACCCTCCAACCACTTCCAGACCCTTGATTATGATTCATTGAATATTTAATTATATTTTTGTGGACCCACTT
>NW_021518086.1:0-223 GCF_001605985.2 Dendrobium catenatum | reverse complement strand
TCCAGGCCGATCGGCACTGTAGAAAATATCGGCCTGAAGATAGTTCTGAGAACCGTCCAGGATGATTTTTCTGGTCTGATCGTCCCGGGACGATTTGGCGATCGGCCGGGCCGATCAGACAAATGATATATGAAAATCTGATCGTTTTGAGGAGAGAGAAAACATTTTTTTAAAACAAAATATCTGTTTTAGAGAGAGAAAGAGAAGGGAAAAAGAGAGGAAA
>NW_021518085.1:0-250 GCF_001605985.2 Dendrobium catenatum | reverse complement strand
ATGCTTACGTAACTCACCAGTAGCTACAGCACGACCAGGATATAGCCTAGCTTGGGGAGCAATTTGCGACTCTTTCCAATTACTTTCAACCACATCCACCACCACCACCTCCTCCTTTAGATGATCAGGGGCTGTCTTTCTTTTAGCTTGCTTGTTTTTGTATGATGTTGTTTCACTTCTGTTTAGTAGTTTATATTGTTTTTTTCCTCCTTATGTACTAGTTTGTATTATTCTAGTATGTTCTAGTTTG
>NW_021518084.1:0-228 GCF_001605985.2 Dendrobium catenatum | reverse complement strand
TATAGCTTGGCTTTGAGGCCAAGATGCCTAATTATGTTTGGTATGCAAATGCTGACTCACAAAAAAAAATGTTTTGTTATCTAGTCCTTAAGTGAAGGCATTCTACATGTGACACACTTTTGACCATGCATGATTATTTTAAGTTTTTGGAAAAACTTGACTCTTTAAAAGAGAGCCATGCAAATTTCATAGAGCCTAATTTTATTTTAGGTTGCTTACATTTTAAGG
>NW_021518083.1:0-262 GCF_001605985.2 Dendrobium catenatum | reverse complement strand
GGGCATCCCTTCTTCCACATTCTGCTCACCTCCAACATAGAAATCAGATTGGAGAGAACACCTCATAATCCCTGAAACACAACTCTCTCCAGCCACAAGCAAACTCACTTGCTTTTTTAGACAGTCAATCTAAGCCTCATGCAGACTCAGCCAATCCATGCCCAAAATCACATCATAAGACGAAATCGGAAATAAAATCAGACTTGATTTCCACTTCTTGCCAGAAATGTCGATCTCACAAAAACAAAACTTGCGGGCAATC
>NW_021518082.1:0-202 GCF_001605985.2 Dendrobium catenatum | reverse complement strand
AATCTGAATTTGATGGTGATCTTGTTGATTGCTCTGCTATCTATACACATTCGCCAACTCCCATCCTTCTTTGGCACTAGCAAGGCGGGTACTGCACATGGGCTTAAACTATGCTGAATGAGCTGTTTGGCCAAGAGCTCATCTACAATCTGCTGCAGAATTTTGTGTTCTGTGGGACTCATTTTATAGTGTGGGATGTTCG
>NW_021518081.1:0-216 GCF_001605985.2 Dendrobium catenatum | reverse complement strand
TTATTATTTGATATTGCTCGATGTTTACTCGGTACAACTTCGTATTTGGCGGGAATTTACCTCCGACCGGACATTCCTCTACGTCCGGTCGGAGGACGTAATAATTGTTCGTATTATACAGCAGCAGCAGACAGTAAGTTAAACTAAGATTTCGTTCAGGTCAGCTTTCTTATTACGTTTTAAAGCAGTTTTTTATAAAAAAATTTCTATAGTAAA
>NW_021518080.1:0-297 GCF_001605985.2 Dendrobium catenatum | reverse complement strand
TCTAGAGTATAAATATTTGTTCTACCATATTAAGAAATTTTTTTTTTTCACTTGAGTGATTTAGTAAGCTAAATGATTGATTTTTTATTGCGTAAGTGTGTTTGTTCTCGTGACATTTTCATTTTAGTATATATATAGAACCTAATGTAACTTTTGTGGCTTTATCAAAAAATTTTATTAATGATGTTCATATATCTTACTCTTCAACTCCATCTACGGTGAGATGGAAGTTCCCCACAGGAAGAATAGCAGAAGCAGTCAATCTTTAATTTGTTGCCTCCAATGATGGATGAATAT
>NW_021518079.1:0-225 GCF_001605985.2 Dendrobium catenatum | reverse complement strand
AAGTCCCCCCTCTCAATTTTCACAGCCAAAACCCGATGCCGGCAAGAATCATTGCCGCCATCCTGCAACCGTCGCCTCTCCCTCTCTTCCTCCTTCCTTCCTCTCCCTCTCTTCCTCCAACTTCTTATTCTTCTTCTTCTTTCACCTCAAGCCCTAACCTCCCTCCTTCAAACTTTAGATCTCTCCCACTCTTTCTCTCACTAAAATCTGATAAAGAGATGATAC
>NW_021518078.1:0-908 GCF_001605985.2 Dendrobium catenatum | reverse complement strand
TGTGTTGAATTTGAATGCCAAGAAAGAGATCAACCGTTGACATTTGTTTTAAGGAGAATGTTTGTTTGAGCTGAGAAAGAAGGCTCTGTATGATGGCGGGTTGATTCCCCGAGAGGAGAATGTCGTCGACATAAGCCAGTAGGTATAGTTGAGCACCATTTTTATTATAGTGCAGCATGGACGGATCAGCTTTACTGAATTGAAAGCCAAAGTCAATGAGGAAAGAGGTCAATTTGTGGAACCATTGATGTGGAGCCTGCTTGAGTCCATAGATAGCCTTTTTGAGCTTGCATACATGATGTTGAAACTTTGGATCAATGAATCCTTGAAGTTGGTACATGTAAACATCCTCTTGAAGGTCCTCGTGGAGGAAAGCATTATTTATGTCTAATCGATGGAGGGGCCACCCACGTTGAAGGGACATGATGAGCAAAACTATGATCGTCGGCATCTTTGCAACTAGGCTAAATGTTTGATGATAGTTGATGTCATGCTGCTGTTTGAAGCCTTGAGCAACCAACCGGGCTTTGTAACGGGCGACGGTTCCATCAGGATGAAACTTGGTTTTGTAGGTCCAACGACAGCTGAGTACAGGTGTATCTTTGGGTGGCTGAGTAAGGCACCAGGTGCCTTGTTTCTGAAGAGCCATGAATTCAGAAGACATTGTTTGGCGCCAGTGAGGAAATGTAGCCGCAGCGGTGTAGGAGGATGGAGGAGGACTGGTATCTGTTACAACAAGTAGGTCGAAGACTTTTCGTGGTTTGAGGTGACCGGATTGAAGACGGGTGATCATTGGATGGGAATGCGCGGGAGGTTGAGGATTTGAAATTGGAACGGGAAGAGTGTGAGTGAATGAATTGTCGGTGGAGGAGGGAAGTGAGTCTGAGGGTATGGATGCTGGAGTGATT
>NW_021518077.1:0-1495 GCF_001605985.2 Dendrobium catenatum | reverse complement strand
GGGGTCATAAATATTTGAAGGTTTTGCAATCTTTGAAACTTGATGTAGTTTATGGGGTTAGAGTCCTCCAAATGAGCTCAAATTTGAAGGGTTGGCACTAAAGACATGTCACATCAACATGGAATTGACAGACCCTAAATCAGATACCAATTGACTAGGTTTCAAGGTGATGGAAGAATCATCTAGAAAGGGCTTTAGGGCCTAAGTCCTTAAACCAAAGATTTTGAGTTTGGATTGAATTAAGATCTAGATTGATCCTAAGGTCTGGGGACTAGGAAGATCCTAGGATTTAGATTCCAAGAAAACCTAAGGTCTAGAGGGTCTTAGGGTTTAGAGCTCAGAAAGGGGTCAAAGGTGACCTCATACAAAAATGAGGTCAACACTTACATCCTTGGTGGATTCGATTCAACCTCTTTAACATAGGTTAACGTCATCGAGTAGGGCTCTGACATACAACCTCAGATAGATCTTACCTCATTGATGGATTCTCTCGACCTCTTTAATACAGGTTAACATCATCGAGTAGTGCTCTAGCATACAACCTAAGATAGGTCTTACATCCTTAGTGGATTCTCTCGATCTCTTCCATATAGTTTAACATCATTGAGCAGGGCTCTGACATACAACCTCAGATAGGTCATACATCCTTGGTGGATTATCTCGACCTCTTCCATACAGGTTAACATCATCAAGCAAAGGCTCTGACATAAAATCTCGGATAGGTCTTACATCCTTGGTGGATTCAATTCGACCTCTTCCACACAGGTTAAAGTCTTCGAGCAAGGCTCTGACATACAACCTCGGATAGGTATTACATCCTTGGTATATTCTCTCGACCTCTTCCACATAGGTTAACGTCATTGAGCAGTGCTCTGATATATAACCTCGGATAGGTCTTACATCCTTAGTGGATTCTATTGACCTCTTTCACACAGGTTAATTTCATCAAGCAGTGTTCTGACATACAACCTCAGATATATCTTAAATCTTTGTTGGATTCTCTCAACTTCTTCTACATAGGTTAATGTCATCTAGCAGGGCTCTGACATACAACCTTGGATATGCTTACATCCTTGATGGATTATATCGATCTCTTCCACACATGTTAACGTCATCGAACAAAGGCTCTGACATATAACCTCAGATAGGTTTTACATCCTTGGTGGATTCTCTCGACCTCTTTCATACATGTTAACATCATCGAGCAGTACTTTGATATACAATCTTGGATAGGTCTTATATTCTTGGTGCATTCTCTCGACCTCTTCCATACAGATTATCGTCGTCAAGCAGTGCTCTGACAAACAACTTTGGATAGGTCTTATATCCTTGGTGGATTCTCTCGACCTCTTCCATATAGATTATCATCATCGAGCAGTGCTATGACATACTACCTCATATATGTCTTATATTTTTTGTTGGACTCTCTCGACCTCTTTTATAGAGATCAACATCATGAAGTAGTGCTCTAAGTAAACAACATTCTCTCTAGAAA
>NW_021518076.1:0-254 GCF_001605985.2 Dendrobium catenatum | reverse complement strand
TCTTATTTTGAATTTCTTTGCTCAAGCAATATTTATGCACTTAGAAATATTTGAAATTTTAGATTATTAATTTTGGAAAGAATTGGTCTCAATTACTCTTGAAAATTGTACAAAAAGTACAAAAATCAAAAGGAATGCGCAAAGGTTCGCAAATATGAAAAAGAGGCACAAAATTAGCCCAACGGTATCAAAAGATACACAAAAATGTGCCTAAAATTTTTGAAAAAGATGCGCAAAGCGCCACATGTGGTAAT
>NW_021518075.1:0-289 GCF_001605985.2 Dendrobium catenatum | reverse complement strand
TCTAACTAATATCCCTAAACATAATCTCCCAGCAATCGCCTCCACACTATCTATGGTACCGCCTCAGGTAGTTTTAACTCCTATTGCACCTGCTTCTACCAGTGAAAACACCGTGCCATTTGTTCAACAGGAACCAGATGGTGACCCCAGCCTTCCATTCCTCCTATTATCAACTCAACTAATCCTATTCCCTTCCTTATTCGGTAATACCTAATTTAAACTCCCTAGCTGATGAATGTTTAGGGGAGTCAGAGATAGCTCAAGCCCCAACTTTAAAACCACTGACCAT
>NW_021518074.1:0-671 GCF_001605985.2 Dendrobium catenatum | reverse complement strand
CCCTTTGTGTAGAATGAAGGCTCTATTTATAGTTTTTCTGGAGTGGCATGACTTGTAAATAGGTGTGAGATCATGGGCGAATTGGGAGTGGTTTGAATGGACGGCCAATATTGAACCCTTCGATCGTGCACCGTTCGTTGGACATTTGGAGACCTTAATGATGTTGGAATTCGGCGATCTTGGGCTTATTGGATTCGTCTCGTCGAGCCGTTCGATTCGAGTATAAGCTTGTTAAAATCGGAGACCGTTTAGTAACTCAAATTGCGGTTTGAACCTTCCAACAGCGCTTCGGGTCCTTGATTTGGACACATTTGGGCTCGGATTGGGTCAAATTTGGTGTCGTTGGGGTCGTATTAGACGCTCAGTTTGACTATAAACTTGCTGAAATCGGAGTTCAGATGCTCCTGAATTTAATCTTTAAAGTTTCCAATTAGTTTTATGCTTCGAGATTCATGCCCGATCAAGATAAATTTGTGATGACGTATCAAATACTCATAGTAGTTTTCAAATAAAAAAAATTCTCCACAATAGCCAATTTTTCAAAAAAAAAACGCATTTATAATTCTCACAATAATTTTCAAATAAAAAATTCTCCACAATAGCATCACAACTATTTTCATAAAAAGTTATAGCTGTTCCTCACAGAAATTTTGTTTGGGATAAAAATTTTG
>NW_021518073.1:0-271 GCF_001605985.2 Dendrobium catenatum | reverse complement strand
TCTTTTAGAGATTCAAAAAATTACAAAAAAAAAAATTCATAAATTAACAAATTTCATTTAAAAAATTCTAGTGAAATTGATTTGCAAAATGGACACCTGACGGTCCCAAAAATGCCACTTGTATCGATAAGTGCCGATTTCTTAAAAAATTTTGTGATGCCCAAAAATTATGAAAAAATTAAAGAAGCTAAAATACGACATTATAAATGCTCTAACAAAGGTATTTTGTGATTTGGACTTATTATGACTCCAAAAATAAATTACTCGAATC
>NW_021518072.1:0-270 GCF_001605985.2 Dendrobium catenatum | reverse complement strand
TTGTATATTTGTATTTTGATTTTGTATCATTTGGCTTGTGTTATTAGTATTGTCTTGGTATTTTTTATTTTTTGTTAAAAATTTTTGAAAAACAAAAAATTGTGTTCTTTAGTTCAAAATGCCTCCTTATTTTCATGTATTCAACAATTCAGGGGGGAGTTTAGGAAATTTTTTTTAAAATTGAAATCATACAAACAATAACTATTTTGCCATCATCAAAAAGGGGAAGATTATTAAGATAGTTGTTATTTGCATGTTTTACATTTTTGC
>NW_021518071.1:0-290 GCF_001605985.2 Dendrobium catenatum | reverse complement strand
TCCTTTCACTATTTGATTCTGGGGCATCACATGTAATAAGGGCAATTTACCTATGGCCATTTAGTTGATTATTTTTGAATTTATATTGATGTGTTTACATGATTGCGCAGTAGAAATTATCTGTTTTTCTTAGGTTTCTTTCTTTCATGCCGCTTTTATTTTCGTCTAGATTTCATTAGGCTCTTTAAGGACTACAAAATTCTTCTACTCATAACTAATCTTTAAAATTCTAAGTTTAAATAACATAGAAATCTAACGAATCTAGGGAATTTCCAGAACCGTCCGACGCA
>NW_021518070.1:0-714 GCF_001605985.2 Dendrobium catenatum | reverse complement strand
AAAAAAAGCTAGGCTATGAGATCTTGACTATTCAAAGTGACCATGATTGAGAGTTTAAAAATGTGAGATTTGGAACTTTCTGTAAGGATCAAGAAATTAGTTACAACTTCTTAGCTCCTAGGACCCCTCAGTAGAATGTGATAGTTAAAAGGAAGAATAAGACCTTAGTTGAAGTTGCTAGAGCCATGCTTACTAAGTATTCACTTCCAAAATATTTTTGGGATGAAGCAGTAAACTTAGCTTATTATGTGTTGAATATGGTGAATGTTAGATCCAAACTGAATAAGACTCCTTATGAGGTCATTAAGGGTAGGTCACCCAACCTTTTACACCTCCATGTCTTTTGTTGTAGGGTTTTCATTCTTAACAATGAAAAATCACTCTTAAGAAAATTTGACCTAAAAGCTGATGGAGGAGTGTTCTTAGGATATTTAAGTGTGGGGAAATCCTTTATAGTGTTTAATAAGAGGACATTGGTGGTGGAGGAGACTACTCATGTAATGTTTATTGAATTTATCCTAAGAAGTCTAGAGTTGAGGAAGAAGATGAAGTAGGACAGATTACCTAAGGAGTATAAGCTAAAAATCTAGAGAAAAGGGTAGACCCTCAAAACACTAATAGAGTAGGTGAGATTATCGAAAGAGTAGAAACTACAAATTTGGAGGAAAGGGTAGAACCACAAGACATATTTCCTAGAGATTAGAGATATTCTTT
>NW_021518069.1:0-353 GCF_001605985.2 Dendrobium catenatum | reverse complement strand
TCACAACCTAATTTTTGTTGAATCCATGTGGAGAATATTTTAAATTTCTCAAAAGACTCATTTTTGTTTGCTAAGAATCTTACCCAAGAAAATCTAGTGAATTCATCTATAATCACAAATCCATAATTCTTTCCACCTAGACTGGCTATACTAACAAGTCCAAATAAGTCCATGTGTAGAATTTCTAGTGGCCTAGTGGTGATCACATATATAATTAAGTGAAATGATGATTTGACTTATTTTCCTAGTTGGCAAGCATCACATAAGTGATCCTTAGTAAAGTCTAACATAGGTACACCTCTAACTAGGTTTTTCAGAGTGATGTTTCTAAGAGTTTTCATACTAGCATGGCA
>NW_021518068.1:0-240 GCF_001605985.2 Dendrobium catenatum | reverse complement strand
TTAATATTCTCCCTATTTATTAGTCATGCCACTCTTAGAAAATTATAAATAGATCTATAATATTCTTCATTGAAGGGGGAGCAAGAAAGAGAAAGTAGAGAATAGTGGAAGAGAAATTCAAGAGCTCTCTTACCACCAGATTTCTCCTCCTCGACCACCTTCTAACAATCGATCGTTGTCGGACTTTCGCCCGGCCACCTACCGTTGTCGGACTTCCTCCCAGCCACCAACTATCACTGA
>NW_021518067.1:0-202 GCF_001605985.2 Dendrobium catenatum | reverse complement strand
CTTTCGATTAAGGCTAGTCGTCGATCATATACGTATAGAATACGTGTTATCTGGCATATAGTAGCAGCATGGGTTTGGATTTGGGATTAGGTTGAAGTTGGAATTTGAAGATTTGGGTTGCAATATTTGAGAAAACTTGATATTTAAAATTAGAAATTTCACCACATTGCACTTAAAGCGGATGGTGGGGGAATGGATGATA
>NW_021518066.1:0-240 GCF_001605985.2 Dendrobium catenatum | reverse complement strand
CAACAACCTGAATTCTAATCATAATAATAACTTTGAGTGAGATACCCTTTATCTTAAGTTCTTCAATCTTCCCTCCTTCAGGCACCTTGGATTCTCTGTAGCTGGCTACCAAAATAGAAAAGAGAGATCTTCCTTTAAGGGGAAGGCCACCCTTTCTACTTTCAGTATATAAAATAATCTAATTTTGGACTTCCAAATAGGAAAGGACTATCCCCCAAAAGGGGTACCTTTTCCTTTTTG
>NW_021518065.1:0-216 GCF_001605985.2 Dendrobium catenatum | reverse complement strand
GCCCTCGATCGATTTAATTGAACATCGTCGAACCCGATTTGAGCTCGAATTGACCCGACTCGAGCTGGATTATGCCCGATTATGTTCGATTAGACTCGAATAGTTGGTTTTCATCGCGTTGTGCCTGATTTGATTTAAATTGACCGTTATTTTGAATTTAATTTCGTACGATTAATTTTGTCGCGCCGGCTCGAGCCAAATTCGACTTGAATTGAG
>NW_021518064.1:0-267 GCF_001605985.2 Dendrobium catenatum | reverse complement strand
AAAGGTAGTAAAAGCTATGGAGACGAACTCTTTTCAGATAAATTAGTGCTCAATGATATATCTTCAGAACTTCTATCTCAGTGACAACCTTATAGCCCTTGATCTATGAAGGCCCAACAGATAGCAAATTCTTCTTGATATCTAGAACGTGTCTCATATTAGTCAGCATTCTCAAAATATAATCATGCATTTTGATGAAGATGCTCCCCACGTACTGTATGACAAGCCTAATCATTTCCCATGATCACAACACCACTATCAAGCTCC
>NW_021518063.1:0-315 GCF_001605985.2 Dendrobium catenatum | reverse complement strand
CCTTCTACATGCATTCATTAATTTTGTCATAACGTGCAAATCTAGAGGACAAACAACTATGCCACATTTAGAGAAAAATTCTACACCTCGACATTCAATTTTGAATCAAATGTAATCACATATCCTATGGTTTAGTTGTAGGTGAAGGCATTGGAAAGCAACATGATGCTATTTCATGCATTTAGAGGGCGTTGGATAGCAATCCAACGACCCTACGCGTATCGGCATGCCTCTTTGGCTCTCAAAAGAGAGCAAACAAACGGAAATCATCGGATTTTCGCTGTTTTACGGAGAGGGCAGCACACATGGATTTTA
>NW_021518062.1:0-337 GCF_001605985.2 Dendrobium catenatum | reverse complement strand
ATAATATTTAATTAATATATTTAATTAAATATTATAGATAATTAAATAATTCAAATTATTACCAAAATTTCCTCAAATAATTTTGGAAATATGCTCTCGAAGTTCAAAATACTTTGAAATAAATTTCCTTAAATTTTGCAAATATTTGGATTTATTTTAATTAAATAATAGTTAAAAAAAAAGCCAAATAATCAATATTTAAGATTACTCAAAATAAATGGAATATTTTAAATAAACCTTATTTTTAAATTAAAGCCTTTGAAAATCTGAACAATTTGGTATATCACACGAATTTTTGTGATTAAAAATGAAATTTTAATCATTTTTTGAAGTCTCA
>NW_021518061.1:0-286 GCF_001605985.2 Dendrobium catenatum | reverse complement strand
GCGCGAGCGGGCAAGGGAGAGGCCGTGAGGGCAAGTGAAACTATGCAAGCACGAGAAGGCAAAAGGGCGAGGTCGCATGGACGAGTATGAAGGCGAGCTGGCAATGGTGAGCCGACGAGCCCCATCACCTACCTCCCCCTCTCTCTCTCTCTCTCTCTCTCTCTCTCTCTCTCTCTCTCTCTCTCTTTATCTCTCTGATGAAATGGATTTATCAGGAATGGATTTGCAAGGGAGTTTTTATAATGCCCGAGTAAAAAACCTTTATAACTTGATTGAAGGGGAGGGA
>NW_021518060.1:0-331 GCF_001605985.2 Dendrobium catenatum | reverse complement strand
GAAGCTTAGGCCTAAAAAAAATTACATAAAATGAAATTAAATATTAAAAATATATATTTTTAATATAATACTCGAATAATATGTTAAAAGATAATATATTAATTTTCTATTGAACTATGATGTAACAAATTTACATACATATGAAAGAAAAATTTCACAAGACATAAAGTATTAAGTGATAAATTGTGTAAAATAGAATTGAAATCCTAATATTAAAATAGCAAAATAATATAAAATATAGGAATTGCATAAAAATATGAGCTATTTTCACAATGCAGATTTGTTGTTTTTTTTTTTTCCTTTCTTGAGGCATTATTTGCTGCTCTTGCCA
>NW_021518059.1:5502-9592 GCF_001605985.2 Dendrobium catenatum | reverse complement strand
TATTACAAAAAAAAATTCAATTTAAGTTTTTATCAGGATTTTCACACATATTCCAAACTTCCATATAAGCATGTACATCTTGAAGAGGTTTAAATGATACACCCTAAATAAAAAAAAAAAACAGCTTTTTAAAGGAAAAAGAGTAAAACCTCTTTAGAGTATTAAATTTACTAGTAATATCCCCGACTTATCTTCTGTAGTTAACTACGATACTTCTTTCTAGACATTTTGTGTGTCTTGTGTAACGCCTTCCATGTCCTCACAATATTTCAAGTCCTCCAAACCAGTTTCTATCTTCATAGCCTCTTCCTCTCTTCTCTTTTTAAGCTTTCTTCCAGGGAGAAAACTTGTCTCAAGTGAGAAATATAGTCCACCATCATCATAAACCCTAGATATTTCCATTTCTTTTTTCAATTTTCACATCTAGCCAGGTCATCAAGCCATGTGGGACGTTAGACAAATGTGCTAAATTTTAATTTTTCATCAAGTCACATAGTGGGGTCGTCGGACCAAGCGTGGCTATAATTTACTGGAGTTTGGATGTGGAACTACATCTGGATTTCGCTCCAAATAATTTTTTTCACTTATCAAAGATATAAACACATTATAGATCCAAAAGTCTTTATAAGTAATATTTAATTGGTATCTTTGAATTTATTCTCCTATTCTTCTTAGTTTCACCAAAGGAATATAAGAATTTGGGAATTAATTAAGAGAGTGAACTGTCTAGTTGCCTCTACTCATTTGGGTTAGATTAATAAGGTCATCATAAGAGCTTGAACACGTACTCATCCGAGTTAGGTTATGAATGCATCATAAAAGTAGTTCTATAAATTGTTAATTTTTAATTAACTTAATTTGCATATTACTTGGTTCTTAGTGAGGCTCATCAAGCTTAAAGTCAACCATGTTTGAACTCATCAATTTATTCAAGAGAGTTAGCTTATTTAATTCATTATGCTTGGATACAAAACTTACCTATTGGATTCACAAAGTCACATATTTGTTAAGACTATTCAGTCAATAAATCTTAACTATCTATTTCAAGCACTTAATCGTCGACTATGGTGTCACACCACACGACGACCCCTCTTTCTTGACACGAGGTGAGCAACAAAGTTCATATTAACCTTTTTATGCACCATAAATTCCTAACCGAAAGAAGTGAAAATTTTCACAATTTATTAGAGTGGAAGCATTTCAAAAACAAAATTTTTATCTTTTAAATTTTAGAGTAGATAAAATAAATTGGAATTCTTTTGTATATCATTACAAGATTTCATATGAATTATAATAGATATATCTGCCAAAATTTTATCTTACAATAGAACTGTACACCAATAAATAGTGTAGACCAAAATATCAAAATGTGACTTATTTGGTTTCTACCTTGTCATTTTCTTATATTTGAAATGACATTTAACATGATATGATATAAACTAAAACTCCGTAAGATGAGAAATTTAAAGATAGAATGCAATTATCATAAGAATTTTACTTATACTCATCTAATATGCTACATGAAGTCCTCATATATGAAATATTTGAATTAACAATTAATTTATTCACAAGCATATTATCTAATTGAAAACAAAATTTTAGTTAAAACATTAGAGCTTTTAGGTATTAATAATATTTTATAAAAAGTGTGTACATATGTTATTTTATTGACTAACTGCCTATAAATTTATTTTATTAGTTACATAGATCATAAGTTAATTTTCTTTCAGCTTTAGAATATATCATGTATATGAAAGTGGTTTATTGGCTACCATAAGCTTGAAAGTATGTGTCTAGGGCTCTTTTGCCCCATATAGGCCCGCTTTTGTTTCCCTACCTTTACAGGTCACCATATACATCTTAACTAAATGACCCTTTTGCCTCTTGGCAGGAAATCCTTTATTGATCTACCTATACAGGTTGTCATAACACCAATCTTTCTTAAGCTCATTTAATTATATATATTATTTTGAACTTCAAGGTATATACATCACATTTCATCTTATAATCCAAATAGGAATACTTTAAGTTAAAACAAAATAAATTTTACCATTGGATGTCTAAACTTTCATTTAAAATATTTTTAATAAAATAAACTCAATTAACATATCATTTTACACTTCATGTTTCAATAAAATTGCTTTATGAAATTAAAATTGCAATAAAATTTCTTTCTAAAATTAAAATTGCAATAAAATTATTTTCTAAAATTAAAATTGCATAGTTTGGGTCTAAAATTTATCCCAATTAATTTTTGGGTTAAGTTGGGTCTAAAATTTATCTATCATTATGGTTCAGGTTAAACGAGTCAATTTCTAGTTAAATGGGTTGTATCAGGTTAAATGGGTCCTCTTGATCTAAAATAATTCATAATTCATATAATAAATGGGTCAAATGGATTGGGTTTTGTATTGGCAAGTTGGGGTGTAGTTAAGTTTGAGTCAAACATTTTGAACTGCGAAATAAATGAATTCGATTTAGGTCAAACATATTTGCGCTATGACAACTTTGTGTCAAACCTAAACTCAACCCATAAACCCGAATTAAAAATTCCTAAGTTGAGTCTAGTTTCCCTTTAGATAAGGTGAGTGAGTCCTATATTTAAGGCGAGTGACCCTCAGGTTAGGGTGAGTGACTTTTATTAAATTTTTGTTAAACCTTTAATGAGTCCACCTAATATCCCCCTAATTTATATAGATCTATAAATTGGGGCATACATTTAGTTTCTTGTTTCTCTTATATATTTTGAGAGTGAATTTCATAAAGAATAAGATAATTAAATAAAGTATTTTTTTTTTTATTAAAAAAGGAAAGAAAATGATATGTTTTACTGTTTTATTTTATTCTTACATTAAGAATGATGTCCCCTTATGACTTCAACAATGGTGCTTATTTGATTGCTTTATACTCTAATGCCCACAATAAAGTTTATTCTTGTTCCCCATTCAATCATCCTCTTGTCCAAAAACTTCAATTCATTTAGAATGGTCAAGTTTTTGCTTTTTAGCGTAGTGAAATTCAATAATCAAAAGTTACACTCATGTATTCTTTGGAAGCGTAAGTTGATTCTGTGTAAGATGAAGGATACAAGTCAAGCCCACTTATTGAAACAAAGAAGAACATATTAGAGACAAAGGGGGTGAGTGGTGCAAGGGGAGACTCTAATTTGGTCTTGATTAAAGGACTATTTTTGTGACAATTTCTAATCCTCGTATGCTCCCTGCTCCCACAATGAGACATGGAAACATCAATTCAAATGTCAATGGCAAGTCACATAGTAGCTCTAAATAAAGTATCTTTTACTTAGGTAAACCTACTTTGTCTAAGAATAAGTAAATATTTAAATTTATCAACTTATTAGTTTTTCATAAAATTTTACTTATAAGAGGAACTTATGAATGTACTGAATCCATTGTTTTTTAAGGTAAGATTGTTCAAATTCCTACATTAGAGAGATTTACCACAAAAAGTTTTATGTTGTCCATCATGAGTGAGCCTATAATACATTTGATTATGAGTGAGTCTTTAGGTCATCAATTTATAAAGTTAGAGGTCATAACTCTTCCAAGTAGCATGCCTAGATTTTTTGCATATCAAAACAAAAATTATTTTTAAAGTCTGATGACCAAAATTCTTCTATTAAGGGAAAGTTTGATCGGGTGAGTGTGACCAACTTATGAGGACAACCTTTTGTCTTCTTCTCTTTTTTTTTTTCTAGTTGTAAGAAAATGAAGATGTAATGCTTTAATTGATAAATTTATAGATAATTTTTTTCCTAAACTCATATTTATTCTTATTCTTATTTTTATGTTATGTTTGATACTGAGTCAAGTGATTCTCCAAGGTATTAAGCAAACAGCAGTCTCCTTAAGGTTGGAATGTTTGCATAGGCAAGTTTATTAATAATGTATAAATGGTGCTACTTAGAGTCTTGTTTGACCTTTCTCTATTGCATATCGCATTATGAGCCATCACATTGGAAGAGCCTTGCCTTTCACTAGATATTAGTCTTTATAAGGGTCTTAACTCTCCAAGTAGAATGGACTTGTGCATTAATAAATGCAAACTTGGCTGCAAAAGGGAAAGTCAA
>NW_021518059.1:0-5426 GCF_001605985.2 Dendrobium catenatum | reverse complement strand
TTTTTTGAATTAGTATATACTATGAGATGTTCTATAACATTAATACATTTAAAAATACATAAAAATAAAGATCTAATCAGCATCCATCTCCTCACTCTCTTTAACTTTTTGAGCTTACTGTTGTTGATACTGCTTTAGAAATTCCCAAAATTATACTTGTATTTGAGTTTGTTGTAATTGAAAGTTCGTGAGAGGTGTTAAACCCTAAAGAACTAGCCTGATGCTAACCAAAAGGGGTGTGTGGGTGAATGGGTAGTTTTAAAAATCTTAAACAAAAAGAAAATCCTTTTTTACCTTTTTAAATATTTTAAAATAAAATAATAACCCTTGATGTGGAAGAAGTAATTTGATTTTTTAATCACAGTACAAATCATAAAAAGGTACGGAAATAAAATGCGTTAAAAGTAATAAAAAAGCGCACATCAAATTTTATAGTGGTTTGATAAAATCTGACCTATGTCCACTCCTTCAAGGCTCTCTCTCCAAGTATTACACTAAATTGAAGTGACTCTCATTTTGCTCACATAGTAAGGCGGAGAAGCCCTTACATGATCTATCTACCTACATGATGAGGTAGAGAACCTTGAATTCTTTTACTCCTTTTTAGAGTAGGCAGAGAACCTGGAAATCCTTTTTTGCCCACATGGTGAAGGAAGAGAACCCATGAATCTTTTTACTCCCTCTTGGAGTAGGCAGAGAACCTGGATCTAATGTTGAAGACGATCTCTCCAAAGCCACTAAGGAACCAGAGGAGCAACTTGGGGAAAATGATGAACACCTTTCTTGGAGCAACCTTTGTGATTCCCTCACAACTCCCCCTCATAAGGATCTCTCTCTCTCTCTCTCTCTCTCTCTCTCTCTCTCAAGCTCTCTCTCTTCCTTCTCTAAGCTCTCTCTTGGATCAACTCCACAACAAAAAATTAACTCAAGGGTTAATATAATTGCTTAAATAGAGAGCCTCCAAAAGAAGCCCTAATTTTAAATTTTGCACAACTGATCATCCTGTATGATTAGTACAAAATAGTCGTTTCAGCCAGGATGATTACCTTTGCTCTGTATGATCAGTACACGTATTTGTACAAATCGTCCAGTATAATTCCGTGACCGTCTAGGATGATTAGTTTAAGATACTATATTGATCATTTAGTATGACATGGGATGATGGGTGACGATCTTCATATCATCCCATGACCATCTTGAGACGTCTAATATGATTCTCCTATACGATTAAAAGAAAATTATGATTTTTCATCTTAGACGATAGGGTATCGTCCTACGAAATATACTAGATCATCCAATATGATCCAAATGTATCGTCTTGTATAATATGATTGAATAATTTAATCATAATTATTCTCCTAATCACCAGATTAATTTAGGCATGATTATCATAAATCATCCAGGATGATGTATATCATTCTGTATGATTAGAATAAATTTTGAAAATTAAAAAATTGCCTAAATTGTGATTGGAGACTATTTTCATCATTTAAAATGATCATCCTAGTCAATATGGATAATCCAATATGATTAATTTAATCACTTAAAATTAGCATGGATGCCCTAATCAGGGTTTTATTCTTAGCTGATTGTTTAATATGAATTCAAATCATATAATAAAATTTGGTCAAAAATAAAAAAATACTCTAACTCACAAAATTTCTCCTCATGAGTGTGCGTGTGTGCAAGGTTACTTAGCTTGGGGTCCACTATATTCAAGATTTGACTCAAGAAAGCTAAAATATACATTGAAATGAAATTATAAATTGACTCAACCCTAATCTACCTGATCTTGAGCTGATTTGCATTGCAAGTGATCTTTGTGAACCTAAAAGGTTAGTAAGCAAGGCAAACAAAATAGAAATGCAATAATAATAGTAGTAAAAAAATAAGAGTATTTTTATCATCAAAATCATAGTATTTGGATCCAGATTTGCAATAATAATTGTATATCAACTTATATTTGGCACATTAGTTTTAAGTATTATATTAAAACAGCCAATTTCCTACTTACTAACTCCTTAATTCCATTATCTGTGAAGGCCAAGAGCTAGAAGATGAGCATCATATGCATAGGCTTGTGAGGCTACCTAATATATCATTCCCTTATGCATTCCTCCCATCGATTCAAAGTATAAAGTGTAGTAAGAATAGTTCTTTAATCCTATAGAGGATCCCTCACCAGTAAAAGCATGTGTTTATGCCCCACAAAGCTGTATATAGTCCTCCTAAAATATATGAAATATATCTATTACTCATAAATATAATAATTATAAAATTTTTTATACTCATATATGCTTTTATTGATTTTCTATCAGCATATTGTTGATCCTCTTGGAATTATTGTGTGTGTATATAACTCTTACACTATGGTTCTCTTCCAAGTCGTTATTTCTACAATAGAAAAATATCAAGTTAACAAACTAAATAAGAAACACATGAAAATATATTAATGGAATAAACTATACTAAATAATGTCAATGCTCAATGTGAGGAATGAAACCACCTATATGGAGGAAGCTGCCCATTCCCCAATAGATAGAAATCTGATTCTACTTTTTTACTCGCTTCTCTCAGCATATTCGAGGTAGTCCCAAGCTCAATTCGAATTAGCCTAAATGCTCTCACCAATCTATAAATGATGCTCACCCAACTTGTGAATGTATGTGAACATGTCATGTGGGCAAGTTATCATTTCTCAACTTTTTCTTATTTTATTGTGTTAGGTTGCCACATAAAATCTGTCTATATGATAGATAGAAGACAATATGAAATAATCAAGTAGAATAACTTAAATTGTATATTTTATATTTATAATCTTTTACCTTAAACTCTTAAAACCAGACGTCACAAACTTCTAGTGGTATTTTCTTCCATGATATATAAGGAGGATCAAAATTGCTCTTTGTTGTATCTCTGAACTTATGTGTAACTTTATTAAAGGTGTTAATTTTTTTTTTTTTTTAAATATTAGTATAACTTAATATGTTAAGAAAATTACATAAAATTTAATTGCATATGTACGTGTCACCACCAAGCTCAATGTATATGTGGATGTTCGTAGGCTTCAAATTTCCCTTACCCCTCTCCACTATAGGTGTAGATAGCCCATCATGATGTGGCTATGTTGGAGGTGGGTAGGTGGGATGTGAGTATGGAGGATAGTAGTAAGTGGAAAGGCCTTTTTGAGATGGTGTTGGTGGATAGTATTTGTAAAAGGGGGTGACGTACATAGGATTTGATGAAGGGATGTATGGAATGTTGTTAATAATACTAGGAATAGGAGTAGCTTGGGTAGTCACTATAGACTATGATCTGGATTATCGCTCAGTATGGTTGACCCCTTATGAACCCGTTGTCAACTTCTTTTAATGACAAAATATTGATGTAATGGGTCTATGAGGTCACTCATCCCCATGTACCATCTAATAAAAAATAAATGAAGTAATGAATATGCTCCTAAAAATGTAGTAAAATTATTTAATAGAAATAATTTTTTTTTTTAAAATATGTATTTAATATTCAAGATCATCACTCGAAGGGGTATCACTTGAGTTCAAAATTTTTCCATCAACTAACTCATTAGCACTATTATTTATATTATAGTTATCAATTTCTTCTAATTATATATCAGTAACATGCAAATTAGGTAATTGGCCATCAATATCAATGGTAGGCTCCCTAAAGTTTGATATTTTCTCTTCTTAATGTGGAACATGTATAATATCATGACTTTTAATAGTTTTACAAGGTTTATTTTGATGACTACATGCCAATCATGTTTATCTTTCAAACAATGATGTTTATCTTTTACTCTAGCTAGATATCTCGTATATTACACCGTATTTTTGTGGTGGTATTAAGGATTGATCAAAATTTAACAAATCACATAATACCATAATGATTATGTACCTTGGTGCCTCTATTTAGGATTGAATTAAACAACTCATGGTTAAAGAAGAATATTTATTATTGCCTTCATCTAGATGTTATAATTGAACAATCTCTTATAAGATACTATAGTAGTCACCCGCATTTTTCATGTAAGTGTTCCATCTGACACAAGCACCATAATTTTCTATCTTCCTTTGTTCACTCCTGATCTAGTATAAAATTTTTAATCATCCACTATGAATATAGTCAGATCATAACTTTTCACCTTGGTCCCCGTGCAAGATCATGGAACTATATTTGTTGAGTAATGAAACTATCACATAAATTGAAATATTAATGTTAGTTTGTAAAGTTACTCATGATTCTTGAAGCATGATGAATATTTATTTGAAGAATACAAATGCCTTAAACCATTTTAGAAACTCAACCTAAATTATTTTTTCAATGGAGAAAGTATCTATTGTGGGAAAAGAATTAATGAACAACCTACAACTTGATAATATTAATAAGAGTCTAGATAATCAATATGTAGGAATTACAAGAGATTTGTAGATAAATCTTACTCTATGAAAGGATCAACTTTTGGGCTATTCAGGAGGACATAAAATATTATATATTTTATGTATCTATCAATTAGGTATGTATTTGTCATTTTCCTTGACAGCTTTCCACGATAGTTAAAAATTGATAATGCTTAATGTGTTATATCCTCATCCTTCACATCTATATTGTCCCCAATGTTTGCTCTATAACTTTTTTTTACATGTGGTTTGAAATAATAAGAATAAAATTGCATGGTCTCGTGGGAGAGATATGCTTCACATATTGACCCTTCTTAATGAGCTTTATTGTCAACTGATCTGTAATCTTTCATAAATATATGAATTGTAAGAAGTTAATTAGTATGGTTTTGAAATGTTAAATTTATTATAATTTAGACCATAGATGTTGTATGCCTATAAAATGAACATCTCCAATAATGTCATACTAGACTGCCTACTCTAGCCACATATGATAAATGCATATATAGATGCTTTATCAAGTCAAAGTAACCAAGGGACATTTTTTTCTTTAGTTTGCACCTAATGATTTGAATATTCTACTCATTTCTAGTGAATGCCTCTTCATTCATTCTTATTGAACATAAATCCCTAAAAAAATGCTTAATTTCATTAAGAGTATTTAATAGAAGTTGAATGCTATAGGTTACAGACACTCCATGAAGATTTGGCAGTAATGACTTCTCATTTAAATTAACTCCATTGATCTCATGTCTACTCATCTACTTAAATTTGAGGCATATCTATTTGAAAATTTTAGGTTTCAGACAAGTTTTAGACCCACTCACAAAATTATCTTTCTAATCTAACATAAGTAATCTCCTTCCAACTTCATTGTTTTAACATTTCCATCTTCTTTGAGCTAAAGATTATTTTTCTACAGTATCTTTCAAGTCAATTTTTATCTTCAAATTATCTTGTTATTTTTCTTTATACCCATCACAATATTAAATATATTATTAAAATATTTTT
>NW_021518058.1:0-226 GCF_001605985.2 Dendrobium catenatum | reverse complement strand
GATTTACCAAAACAAAGTTATTCACATTTTTTGATAACAGAAACACACATTTGAGAAAAAAATATCAAAAACACAAAATCTTTGAAATCATAAATAGGATATGAATCCTTACAGCGAGACGAGCAATTATCCCAACAGACTTGACGCACTAAAATACCACCTCGATCTTTAAATCTAGACTTCTCTTTTCTCTCTCCTCTCATTCTCTCACAAAACCTCTCAAATG
>NW_021518057.1:0-246 GCF_001605985.2 Dendrobium catenatum | reverse complement strand
TAATCATCCACTATAACAAATCCGTATACCTTCCCTCATTGACTTACAGTTCCTACTGGTCCAAAAAGATCCATGTGAAGAATTTCCAATGGTTTACTAGTCCTAAGATCCTTATTAGACTTAAAAAAGGACTTCACTTGTTTTTCTAATTGACATGCATCACAAAGGTGGTCCTTAGTAAAATTTAGTTTTGGTATACCTCTCATTATGTTCTTTTGGGTAATTCTCCTAAGATTTTTCATACTA
>NW_021518056.1:0-356 GCF_001605985.2 Dendrobium catenatum | reverse complement strand
AAATAAGATGGGAAGAAATGAGTTGAAATCCCTCCTATTTATAACATTCAGTTTGAATTATTCGTGGGCCCCACCAGCTTAAGATCCCTTGCTACAAGATAGGGAAAGTACACATGTGGACCCCACCAGCCTAGGATCCTTTGCTAAAGGACGAAGAAGGTACACCTGCGGGCCCCATCCACTATTGGCATCAAATTTGAATCCTTAACAGACCACAGGTGTACCTTCTCCATCCTTTAGCAAAGGATCCTAGGCTGGTGGGGCCCACATGTGTACTTTCCCTGTCTTGTAGCAAGGGATCCTAAGCTAGTGGGGCCCACGAATAATTCAAACTCAATGTTATAAATAGGAGGGAT
>NW_021518055.1:0-1204 GCF_001605985.2 Dendrobium catenatum | reverse complement strand
GTAAAATATATATAGTATATTTATAATATTTGAAATTATTTTGGATGAAAGTAAAATAAATGTATGAAATTTTTTTGTTTGAAGTAAAATGAATGTAACACATAATTAAATGATGGTGGTGATTGACGGTGGATGGCATCACTGGCAAATTAATTATGGTAATCTCTAATGTGTGAATTCTAATTGGGAGTTGGAAATTACCATATTAAAATGATTTTTGTGGATTTACTTGAATATCACTTGCAACTATTTAGTTTATACATTTGACACTTTAATCTTATCAATTTTTTTAATCTACCACCCTGTAAATTTTTTCTATTTGAGAGATTATTCTGTGCGGAGAACGGACGACGAGAACCGTCTAGATTTGTTGTACTTTAACTGTCATTTTTTGCTTCGCTTTTACAAATACTCAATAAAAGAACAGCAAAAGTGCAATTATGAATGCATATTTGCTGTCATTTTGCTGAGTATTTGTACACAACTAATACTTAGCTAATTGAATATTTGCTACGCTTTTATAAATACTCATCAAAAGAGTGACAAATATGAATTCATATGCTGCCCTTTTATTGAGTATTTGCAAAAGACCAGCAAAAGGGTAGAAAATTCAGACTTTTCTCGCCGTCCGGTCTCCGCACAGAATATTTTCTATGTTCATCCCATTTCGTGGATGTTAAGGGCGTTGCGACGTGATCTCACTAGGGAAGGACATCTCGAATCGATGACATGTGTAGTTTGTGGATGAAGAATAGCATGATAGGCTATCACAATCAAATTTCTCTTGGGGAAGGTCATCAGCAGAACCAACAATATGTACATGTGTCCCAAAACAACGAAGAATATAAGAGGATGTCGGCGATATTACTTATTTAGCTTAGAAAATAAAATATTATGAGTGAAATAATAAAATTTTATGTGTTAAATATATAAATTAGAAAAAAAATTTGATTATTATTTATATAAATCCCCCAATGAATTTTTAGTTGGAAGGAAGTTTAAAATTTAAACACTGTCGTTGCCAGGTCCCAAGTCCTGGATGAGAAAAGTGGAGGGTTGTGTTAGGTAGTTGACAACTAGCGTAAAACTTGTCAAATAATCATGACATAAATCCTTTAAAAAATTGTATTATTGCTAGGACGTCCCCTGAAAGCGACGCGTTGTATATATGGCCTGAATACAATGACAAGTGTGCAAGGGCCGC
>NW_021518054.1:0-201 GCF_001605985.2 Dendrobium catenatum | reverse complement strand
TTAGTCTAAGTATCTTAAACTAGGTTTAGGATTTTACATTAATTTAATGGACGGTTTAAAACATTTTTGGTATCTTTTAGCTTGTTGACTGTCTATAATTAAGTTCCCAGTTGAATACACGTTCAGAAAAGCCACAAATGGCCTGGAACAAGCCTTCGACTGATTGGGAGTTGGGCTCGCTGGAAGTTTATCGGCAACGAC
>NW_021518053.1:0-1620 GCF_001605985.2 Dendrobium catenatum | reverse complement strand
CGTTTGTGATCGTTAATAACTAAACAAACAAATTGAACAATATTTTAAATATTCGATTATTAAATAAACAAACTTAACACTAATGCGTTCAGTTCATTTATCTCATGTGAACAAATATCATTGAAGTTCGAGTGAACAAAGCCGACAATTAGCTCGATACGAAACTCGATAAAAGTCTAGATTCATGTTCGATTTTGAACTCGTGAATAAGCTCGATTAAAAATAATTAATATTTACTATATAATTAATAAATAAAATAATCATTGCCTTTTTACATTAGACTATTGTTTTTATTATAAATGTATTGTTCATAGATATGTCAATGAACGTGTTTGTTGATAATTAAAAATAATTCGTTAAATATGTTCGGCGAAAACAAGCTCGATAAGCACTAAAAAAAAAAAAAAAAAAAAAAAATAACGAACAAACATTAAAACTGAACAGGACCGAACAGAACACTCATAATTTAAATGAACCAAACATGAACACAAAACAATAAAGCTCGAACAAACATGAACCAAACTTGGAACTTAGCTGATTATTTAAATGAAACACAAACGATGAACACTCACATACTCGGCTCGGCTCGGTTCGTTTGCAGCCCTAGCTCTGATGATTATTGAAATTGAGCCTTCTTTACAAAAATGATTAGGAATTTTAGAAATCAAACAAAATTTTTGAAGTTTATTTATCAAATTAAATCAGGTTAGAAATATGGCAAGCATTTGATTTTGGTGTTATCTTTTGTAAGAATAAACTGTGGTTTCCTATTTATGAAAATCTAAGGTGAGGAATTATGCACAAGGCTCATTATTCTGGCTATATTATTCATCCAGAAAGTAGCAAAATATATAGTGATTTGAAAGATATTTTATGATAGTCCGGTTTAAAAAAAGGATGTAACAACTTTTATATATAGGTGTAAAGCCTGTTAGTTAGTTAAAGCTTAACATTAGTGGCTAGGAGATTTTTTACGACCATTACCCATTCCACAGTGGATGTGGGAAGAGGTGATGATGGATTTTGCTATGAGTTTTTCCATATTATTATTGGGACATGATGTCATTTAGGTGATAGTAGATTGCCTTATGAAGTTGGCTCATTTCATTCTAATTTTGCTGTCAAATTTTTTGGATAGATTGTCCGATTATATGGAATACCAAATATTATAATTTCTGACAAAGAAGATAGGTTTAATTCCAAAATTTCACTACAAGAAGATAGGTAATTAGCAACTATCAAAATTGGTCACAAAAATGATAATTTGGCTGCTATAGCAAATCCCGACCAAAAATATTTTGGTTGCTGATTTGTCGCAGTAGCCTCATCGCTGAGCCTTTAAGCGGCCAAAAAATTTTTTGGTTACTAAATTAGTTACCACTAATTAGTATTGGTCACTAAAATCGTACATATTAACAAACATTTTTTTTAACGCTAATATATATTTATTTGGATGTTTTTAATTATTAATTTTATTTATTACATTTTTTTCTATAGCGACAAAAAAAGGACGCAAAATGATCAACCAAATAAATCACATGCCCCTTTAATTTAATGAAATGTTGATATATATCTATGGATATAAAATTTGGTGATATTTAGTAAAAAACAAAATTATTA
>NW_021518052.1:0-1144 GCF_001605985.2 Dendrobium catenatum | reverse complement strand
TAATAAATGTATGGCTTCCATAGTCGACTTACCTGGCATGAATCCAAATTGATTTTGAGAAACATTAGTATCACACCGCATCCTATGCTCCATAACTCGCTCCCATAGTTTTAAAGTATGACACATTAACTTAATTCCTCTATAATTCGCACAATCTTGGGTATCACCTTTATTCTTAAAAATAGAAATTAACACACTCATTCTCCACTCATCTGGCATCTTTTTAGTCTTCGTAATAGTATTAAAAAGTTTAGTAAGCCAAGAAATACCTTCACCCCCTAAGCATTTCCACACCTCTATTGGAATATCATCAGGTCCAACAGCTTTTCCACCCTTCATTTTTTTTAAAGCCTCTCTAACTTTGATTTTACCAATATGCCGATAAAATAAGAAATCTTTATTTTTATTTAGGGTGCTAAGGTCACTATAGTCAATCTTATTTTCACAATTTTTATTAAAAAGTTTATCAAAATATCTCATACATCTTTGTTGAATATCATCTTCTAAGAAAAAGTATTTTTTGATCTTCATCCTTAATACACTTCACTTGAACTAAATCCTTACTACTCCTATCTCTTTGTTTGGCTAGCTTATATATATATATATATATATCTTTCTCCCTCAGTATCTAATCTATTATATAAATCACTAAAAGCTAAGTTCTTTGCATCGCATATTGCTTTCTTAGATTCCTTACGAGCCTCTTTATATCTTTCCCAATTATCAAAATTTTTAAAATTAAACCAATTTTTATAACAAATTTTCTTATTCTTAATCTTTTCTTGCACATTTGAATTCTACCACAAACTATTTTTATTATTATGAGCTTTTCCCTTTGATACTCTAAGCATATCTTTTGCAATATTCTTAATATCACTAACCACTTTATCCCACATAATATTAGCATCCTCATGTACAGATAAAATCTTAAGATCTAAATCTTACTCTCAAAAATATTTTTATTAAAATTCTTTAAATGCCCCTCATCTAATCCTAGAATATCATTTTACTTTATTTTTTATTATCTGTCCCTTTATCTTGAAGTCCAAAACTAATAATCGATGTTGGGTACATAAATTTTTACTCGGAATAACTTTGCAATCTAACCGATCTAATTTTCTTATAAGAAAATAGTCAATCTAGG
>NW_021518051.1:0-947 GCF_001605985.2 Dendrobium catenatum | reverse complement strand
GTTCATTTAGTTGATTATTATGACTTTCAAAATGAAAATTGGCATCTTTTGTTCATTCAATTTAACACCAAAGGTTTTATATTATTATTAATTTAAAATAATTTTTAATTACTATTTCTAATTTGTCTAATTTAGCTATCAATGTGCAAGCTGTATGGAGAGGATAATTTAAATAGTTAATCAATGTAGGGAAATTTACTTAAATAAAAATTTTAACTAAATAACAACAATAACAATTAAAAAACTAACATTAACAATTAATAAGATTATCTTACGCGTAACATCTCTTTGCTCTCTGCCTGGAGGCATTTCGTGGGCAATTTAGGGCTTCCTCCCGTGCATTCGATTTTGGCCCTCCTGGTAGGAATATCTTGGCGATTTCAGTTTACCTTTCCAACTCTTCGCATATGCTTCTCTTTCATGTTCTATTTTGGTTGTTTTTCATTCAGTTTTTGTGTTGGAAGATGATGACCCTGTCGTCATCTTGCTCTGCCTCTTCAACTTTTGAGGGGAAAACTCATTCCTTTAAAGTGGTCCTTGTTGGTGCGTCTTTGTCTAACCTAAAACTATAGTTTGTTCATTCTACTTTTAACGGATGTCTAGCCCTCCTCTTTGAGAACTCGGTTGTTAATCATCTTGCTGCCCCTTATGCTCTGACCTTGATTGGTAAATTTATGTTAAGAAGGCCTAATCTTTATGTTATTGCGAATTTTCTTGTGAATCTTAAGCTCTCTGGTTCTTTTCACATGGGTTTTCTTGACCAAAGGCATATTGCTATCCAGTTATCCAATGATCTTGACTATAGCCAGATTTTTGCTAGGCGTTCTTACTATATGCAAGCTTGTCAAATGCGTCTTTTGAAATGGACTCCGGATTTTGATGTTGGAGAGGAGTTCCCTATTGCACCAGTTTGGATCTCATTTCCTAATTTGCATTTACATTTTTTT
>NW_021518050.1:0-510 GCF_001605985.2 Dendrobium catenatum | reverse complement strand
GATTTCTTGTGCAAGCAATATGTGATCTGATAATGATATCCCCTTAATGAAAGTCACTTGCTCCATAAAGATAAGTTTAGGAACGACCAGATTAAGTCTTTTCAAAATTATCTTAGCCGCCACTTTGTACACAGTGTTACATAGACTAATAGATTTATAATTTGTAGGAAGAATGAAATTTGAGACCTTGGGAATAAGAATTATAAGAGTTTATTTCCAATCTTTGCTCATTCCACCATGTTTAAAAAAATGGCTTAAAGCTAACCAAAAGTCATCCTTGATGATATCCCAATAAACTTTAATAAAAGAATGAGAGATACCGTCATTACCTGGAGAAGTATTCCCTTCCAACTATTTCAAGACATCTACAACTTCAGCCATAAAAAGATCCGCCTCCAACAGACTTCTACCCTTATCATTCAAGTAAATGGATGGTGCCGGCCAACCATCCAGTTTACAACATCTGTACACCCAATTATTTTGAAAGAATCGCATAAAAACTTCCACCAT
>NW_021518049.1:0-391 GCF_001605985.2 Dendrobium catenatum | reverse complement strand
ATATAAAAATTAGGAGCTGTTTAAAATATAAGAGCATTTTAAATTTGAAAGAATTTTAAATTCTAAAAATTTTAAAATCGAGAGTTATTTAAAAAAAAAACAAGTTTTGAGAGTAGTGGAATTTAGAATAGATTTATTAGCTAAAGAATAAATATAAAAAAATTTCAGGTGATTCGGTGCCTCACTATTGCATTATGGTATATTAGTTCACAAAACACTTCTCCTTTTGTGAATTACATATGCAATACCAAGTCTTAACATCTGATTTCATACAATCCACTAAAATCCTCAAATTGATTTAGTAAGAAAAAACACCACATGCTTGGCAACTAAAGAGATCCACCAGAAAATTCATAATCCACAAGCAACAACCACCAAGCAATTTCATAAA
>NW_021518048.1:0-272 GCF_001605985.2 Dendrobium catenatum | reverse complement strand
CTCCTCCCTCTCTCTCTGAATTTGGCAAGTTCACGGGATTTGGCCGACAAAGAGCTCGACAGGGAAAATGTTACCTTCACAGCCAACGAGCTCTTGTTGCTTCCGATCAAACTTCCGATCCGACAGGGAAGGGAAAGTCGTGGAGGTGCGAAGTTGAACAGCTAGGAAGGAGGCCGAAGAAGCAGCGAATGGGATGAGAAAGTTATCCCCACAGCCCGCGAGCTCAAGTTCTGGCTTCCGATCAAAATGTCTGACTTTCGATTCGGCGGGAA
>NW_021518047.1:0-207 GCF_001605985.2 Dendrobium catenatum | reverse complement strand
CTCTCTCTCTCTCTCTCTCTCTCTCTCCCTCCCTCCTCTCTCTCTTGCTTTCTCCCTTGCTCTCTCTTGCTCGCCCCCCTCTTGCACTTTCTCTCCCTTGCTCTCTCTTACTCTCTATTACTTTATCTTGCTCTCTCTCTCTCTCTCCCTCTCTCTCTTGCACTCTCTTGCTCTCTCCCTTGCTCCTTTTTGCACTCTCTTTCTCTC
>NW_021518046.1:0-227 GCF_001605985.2 Dendrobium catenatum | reverse complement strand
TGGGACGAAAATAATTTTTTTTGCATCCTATTTAACCCAATTATCTAAAGATTGACACTATTTCATATCCACTCAATTTTACCAAGTAAGAACATTAGCAGAGTGATTAGGGAAAGAGCTATTGTAAACTATGGAATTCTGGTGGATCACTCGATCAGTGTATGGAAATTGATTTTTTCCTCTTTAATGTCATCATTAAGAGTAGACCTGTCAATATTTGATCCGAT
>NW_021518045.1:0-471 GCF_001605985.2 Dendrobium catenatum | reverse complement strand
GAGGAGACTTCTGAGCCATATTATCTCAGCTGCTTCGGTGGCCAATGCTCTATACTCGGCTTCGGTGGAGGATCGAGCTACCGTATTCTGTTTCTTGACTTGCCATGAGATGAGAGACGTACCCAAGAAATTACAGTATCCAGATATAGATTTTCGATCTTGATTGTTGCTAGCCCAATCTGCATCAACATAACCGCGTAATAAAAGTTTATCTTTGTGTAGAGGAATACCTGTGTTTGCCGTCCCTTGAATATACCGAATTAGCCGTTTAAGAGCCTCGTGATGAATGTTAAGCGGGTTGTGCATGTGTTGGCATAGTTGATGCACGGCAAATTGAATGTCTGGCCGGGTCAGCGTGAGATACTGAAGTGACCCTATCAGATGGCGGTAGAGATGAGGATCGGGAAAAGGATCGTAAGATTTGTCCTTGAGCGCAATTTTGCTCGAGATCGGGTTGGAGACGGGCTTTGA
>NW_021518044.1:0-232 GCF_001605985.2 Dendrobium catenatum | reverse complement strand
CCGATCGAACGAAGCTCTCGTCCGCTCGCTCTCTCCATGCGAAATCCTTCGACTCCTCCCTCCTCCGACTTTGAAGCCGCTGCTCTCTCTCCCGACCGACCTCCCTATCCGACGCCGATCTCCAACAAGCCGCAGCTATACGACCTCTAAGCCCCATTCGCTACTTCTTCTCTCCGTCCCGAACCCCTCCGATCGTTCCTCTTGCCCGACCTCTCGGTCTTCCTAAGCCGAG
>NW_021518043.1:0-358 GCF_001605985.2 Dendrobium catenatum | reverse complement strand
CAATAGCTAAGGACCACTTTGCTTCCATCCATCTTCGCAGGCTAACATGCATACGCAATAGTAAAAGTTGAACTTCCATGGTTTCCAGTAAGCTATCATATTTGGATATCCATATTAATATGGATCCTCATATTAATATGGATCCTGAAGCTTTTCTTGAATGTAATAAAGTTTTCAAGCAAAATGTAGTTTAACTAACCAACCATTTTCAGAGGGAAAATTGTTAACGTAAAGTGAGGCTACCAAGTAGCCTGCAGCCCAGCATTAGCAGCTGTCGCCACTTTCTCTATCACCAACGGTCTACCTTTTTGGTAGATCAAATCTCGACTGTTCATCTATAAAAAACGTCTAATATGCA
>NW_021518042.1:0-597 GCF_001605985.2 Dendrobium catenatum | reverse complement strand
AAACTTATCAAAACACATAAACTATATGCAGGGAAAACAAAATATTCAGATGAAGTTTCATTTCATCTGAATGTACTTTTCTTTAATAATTGTATTCATTGGAAAGCAAAAATAATTTGAGCTATCATCTATCTATAGCACCATTAGACATAACTCAAATTGTACTTTGCAAAGAACTCCCCTTTTTACTGAGATAAAACTCCTCACTTTTCTTTAAAATTTATTGGAGACACTATTGCTTGACCCATATTATGAATTTTTGGAGAGCTTCATAAACTAGTGTTCGATATCACTGAGATGACTTGTTTTGTCTCAAGTGTAATGGATTCTTCAATTTTATCACCTTCATCATCATCATCATCTTCTCCTCCTCCTTCTTCTTCTTCTTCCTTAATAATTCGAAGTCCATACATGAAATCAGTAAGCCTAATAGACTACTTTGTAGGTTGATGATATCGAAATTGTCTATAACCTTTTGGATTTTATTTTTCTTCTTCATAGATTTCCTCATTTGATTTCCCTTTTGAGCATATTTGATGGGGTCTTATCATACTTCGATAAGCTAACTTAGATATGATTTTACTTTTTTTTTTGTTT
>NW_021518041.1:0-298 GCF_001605985.2 Dendrobium catenatum | reverse complement strand
ATAATGTTAATGATTTTCCGCTAAAACCGAGTGATTGGAAGAGTTGTGTGAGAGGTCCTTCATAATACCAATCTCATTGTTAGTCTAGGGATTTATGTTGAAAACCATTTATGGATGCAATGTTAGATTAAGTTACTATTTTAAGATCTTAACTCATATGCATGTAATTTAGCCTAAACTTGTTTTACCTCTCTTTGTAATTTATCTCGTCGCCTAAAATCAATATAAATGATATAATTATTGTTGCTCCTAAAGTCAAGCGTGCAAGCTCTTACTACAAATCATTTTCGCATGATTG
>NW_021518040.1:0-295 GCF_001605985.2 Dendrobium catenatum | reverse complement strand
TTTTCAAAACACATTTTCCAAAATTCCACCAACAGGCATGTTCAATCTTTAATTCTGAAAACTGAGCAGTAGGATAAGGGAAAGTCAGTGTTGAATTCTATTGGTATGGAGCCTTCCCTGGATAAGCAGGTTGTTCAAAATATGGATATTCCTTCTCAGGAGCTGGGTGCTAACGGTCTGAATTCTGGTGGAATGAATCATTCATATGCTTTGAGAAGTGTGGGCAAAAGGAACTGGAAAGATAAGAGCAAGGTGTTATCCCCGTCCCAGAAGCTAGTTCCTAAACTTCTCAAAT
>NW_021518039.1:0-237 GCF_001605985.2 Dendrobium catenatum | reverse complement strand
CCAACTCATTTAATTTCTTGAATACATATAATATTTATTTTTTAAAATTTAATATGAAATAAAAAATCAATCACATAGAATACTTATTTTAAAATAACTTTATAAACACAAAATTCATTAAAATTGAATTTACGCCAGGATTTCCTCACCAATTTTTTTCTTTTAAAAGGCCACAGCTTTTTAGAGCCAGGTCAAGCACCGTGCCCCCAAATGATCATTTTCAAAAATCTAACCATG
>NW_021518038.1:0-242 GCF_001605985.2 Dendrobium catenatum | reverse complement strand
TCGCAATCAATTTTTATATAAAAAAAATTATAACATTTTCAAATAGATCTGTTGCGGGCTAGAATATACGCGGCGATAGAGTAATAATCCTATGTCTTAACGTTGCACGGATATCCAGCTCACACACAGAAAACACAAATTTTTTTACGTGGAAAACCCTGGAAACTGGAAAGGGGAAAATCATAGGGCCTTACCTAGTTGAAAATGATTCCACTAAAATTCGAGTGGATTACAGTGGGCCG
>NW_021518037.1:0-438 GCF_001605985.2 Dendrobium catenatum | reverse complement strand
TATACTTGATATTGAAATTTGAAATATACAATTTTTCTTTCATCCTTATTGCAATGATTTTCTCTATCTTAGTGTCTAAACTGACTCATGTCTTTGATAAATTCTTTTTATTATCTATGTTATATCACTTCTTAAATTATATGAATTTCTATGATTTACCTAATATTTTAATTTCATTTGCATAACTTAATTCAATCACTGTTAAGATTATATTATCAAATGATTTTCATATCTCTGCTTATATTTCAAGTTATTTTTCTCTTCTTCACTCTTTACTGTTGTAAAAAAGGTGGAGAAATTGTTTCTTGAATTGTGTCTTGTGTCTTGTGAGACTTGTATCTTATATTGTGTCTTTTGTCTTATGAGTCTTGTATCTTGTGTTAGTATTTGTGTTTATATTATTTTTGTGATTATGTTGTTGTTTTGTTTTGTATAAAT
>NW_021518036.1:0-399 GCF_001605985.2 Dendrobium catenatum | reverse complement strand
ATCAAATAAAATGGTTCCAAACTCAACTTCAACCCTTCGTTTTTTTACCTCTAAAATTTTTCATAGTTTTGTGAATGATGGATGCTCTTACTCTTCTAACTTCACAATTATTTATTTTGTTAATTCTAAGATTGTTATGGAAATTGTGACTCAGCGTAGAAAACAATAGCTCTATTATATTTACTACCATCACATTCACAATAAGTCTGTATTAATGTTGTTACCAAATATTATCATGTAATTAAATGTATCTATTACTTCAGAAACAAATTTTCATATTTCCTTTCCTTCCACTTGCCGCCAATGGCAATCATCTATATAATCACTGTCACAAAGTATACAGAATGCAATCAGTTGCTTTGAACTTCCCCAAAATATTTTCAAAATTTATAATAATTG
>NW_021518035.1:0-216 GCF_001605985.2 Dendrobium catenatum | reverse complement strand
ATTTTTCTTCTCTAAACAAAAGTCTAACTCATTTTAGGCAATGGTTTTTGAAACTAAGATTCCTTCTATCTTGCTACAATAATCTATCTTATACATAATATTTAAAGCTCTTACATATCTTTCGAGTTATTTAAAATCTTGCCATTGCTTTTATCACATGTTTTTGATTTTGTTTTGCGACTTATTCTTCCCTATGTTAGAGAGAGAGCTCCTATT
>NW_021518034.1:0-273 GCF_001605985.2 Dendrobium catenatum | reverse complement strand
CCTCTTTGGATATAAGAGAAGTGTGACCCAAATTTGGGTTTCCAAATGGAAAAGAAATAGTTCCCAAAAGGGCATCCTTTCCTCTTTGGAATCCAAGCTTTGGACCTATGTATCCCAAATCAAACTTAACTTTCACAACACTTGACAATTTACAAATTACATTTATATCAAATCAAAAATCTAGACTCACCTGCAGGGTTATCCTAAACAGTTAAAAAAAATAATTATTCCCAAACAGTTGTATATATGTGCAGAAAAGTAAGTAAAACATAC
>NW_021518033.1:0-320 GCF_001605985.2 Dendrobium catenatum | reverse complement strand
GATTTAATTTAAAATTGGATTCAACATAAAGAACTTTTATAATTTGGATTTTCCAATTTGGAAAGAATTTGAAATTTGAAATTTGAATTTCAAAATGATGGTTAGACAAAAAGAGGGGTGGTGGGTGGATGGAAGGGGTTCGTGATAGGAAACACTTGTATTCACAAGTGTTCCTAGCCAAAATCAGTAAACTGCTGCAGTTTAGTGCTGTCCATAGTAGAAATCAGCCACAAAACAGTGGAAAAATAGCAAATCGGAGAGAAAACCGTGGAGAAAAGGCTTATATTTTACTAATAGATGCAACAGAATAGAAAAGATAC
>NW_021518032.1:0-599 GCF_001605985.2 Dendrobium catenatum | reverse complement strand
GAATGTGTGTGTTGATCAGAGAAAAAATTTCATGAAATAAGAAAAGAAAAAAATTCAAAGAATAAACAAAGATAAAAACACAAAAGAAAATTGAAACAAAACAAAAAATAACTAAAAATAAAATACAACACAAACACACAAACAAGGCTTTTAACCATTATCTTTCTCCTGGTCTGATGCTTCAGAAACCAGGTCTGTCCAGAAGATTTTTTGCTTTTTATTATTTCTCCAGCTTAAAATTTGCTTTGCTTTACCTTTTTCTTTTGTAGGAAGAATTCTTAAATTATGGCATTGATTTTTCATGTTTAGGCTTCCTACATCGAAAGCAAATAACGTCAGAAGAAATATTAACATTCTTACCATTTTTACCTTTCTTTCATTTTTGTTGATTCTTATGCTTTGGTGAGCTTTTTAATTTGCCTGTCAAGTCATTACTTTCATCACCAACTAAGCTATCTCTTTCTGTATCTTCAGCTTTTAGAAAAATTGTTTCACCTACATTTACAAGTGTTTGACCCAAACTTTACTCGTAGGCAATGAGTGAGCCAATTAAATTATCAGCAGAATATTCATTCAAATCTTTTGATTCACAAATAGCA
>NW_021518031.1:0-1529 GCF_001605985.2 Dendrobium catenatum | reverse complement strand
TTTTGTGGATTCATAGCTCATCATTCTCAAAAAATTAAACTAAAATAAAAACATGCATCACCTAACATCCTTTCTTAAAATTTATGATCTTAAGGCTTAATTGGATAAAGATATGATTTAACAAATAGAATTTAGTAAATATTGTAAATTCATATTTATTAAATACTAAGGGTGTAAAATTTTAAAAATTATTTGGCATTATAGAAGTTAAATTTTATTAAGGCTTTGTTTGTGATGCTTTCTTATTGCTTTTAAAGAAAATTTTTAGTACAAAAAAATTTTGAATTAAAATTTTTGTACTAGAAAGTTACTTTGTGATAGCATTAGAAAATATATCCCAAAAGAATTCTAAATATTGATATACTATTTGGATACCTGTAACTAAAATAAGATTTAAAAAGTTATTATTATTGTTGCGTCCTAGAGTATTCGTGGCAATAAAGAAATATAATTTAGTGACTTAGTGTTGTACGAAAATCTGGCATGCAATCAGATAAGAAAGAGGGTATAGTATTTATGGGACACCAACATTTTATATGAAAAACCCCTGAAAAATAGGAAAAACCACAGGGTCTAGCTTAGTTTAAATGAATCCACTAATATTGCAGTTGATTACAAATGAGGCCCTTCCTTGGGAGAAGGCCTTAGCTTGATATACATCTTATAGAGTACATTACATGATGTGAATACAAAGAATCACTATTTATGTGTTTGTTCTGTCGGAAAGACTGTAGTCGGTAGCGATGTTAGTAGGAAGGACTATAGTCGGTGGGCAATGGAGGTCGGAAGGATTGTAGTAGTTGGGTGACGTAAGTTAGAAGGACCGTAGTCGGCGGGCGACGGAGGTCAGAAGGAGAACTCCGGTGTTAAATGGTATTCGGGAAAAACTCCAGAGTTACTTGAAGATTAGATAGAATTCCAGTGTCACTTGGAGATCAGGCGGAGTTTTAGCGTCACTTGAAAGTTAGGCAAAACTCCGAAGTCCCGTGGAAGTCGGGAAGAATTCTAGTGTCTTGTGAAAATCGAGCAGAATTCTGGTGTCCCGTGGAACTCAGGAAGAATTTCAGCGTCCCGTGGAAGTCGGGCAGAATTTCAGTGTCCCGTGGAAGTCTGGCAGAATCCCGACGTCACTTAGGCGGAGTTTCAGCTTCACGAGGAAGTCGGGCGGAACTCTGGGCGGTGGTCGAGGAGGAATTTCTTCCCTCCTATCATTCTTCTCTTCTCTTCTTCTTCTTCTTCTTATTCTTCTTCTTCTTCTTCTTCTATTCTTCTTCTTTCTTGGGTCCCCTCTTAAGAGAAATGAGGGGATATTTATCATTTTCTGAGAGTGGCATGACCCGTAAATAGGAGGAAGATCAAGGGAAAATGTGGAGTGGTTTGGATGGACGGCCGATATTGAATCCCTTGATTGTGGACCGTTCATCAGACATTTGAAGGTCTTAATGATATTGGAATTCAGTGATCTTGGGCTCATTAGATTTGTCTCGTCGAGCCGCTCGATTCGACTATAAGCATGTCATATTTGGTAA
>NW_021518030.1:0-692 GCF_001605985.2 Dendrobium catenatum | reverse complement strand
ATCCTTTCACACCCTGTAAGTGTAGGCATAGTACCATCATCCTTTCACACCCTCCAAGTGCCTGTAGAGTTCCGTCATCCTTTTACACCCTCTAAGTGTCAGCAGAGTATTAAATCTTCTTTAAAAATCTTCTAAGGAATAACTAGAAAGAAGAAAAGAAGAGTTGTTACTAAAAACACAAAGAGATCCTTACCTTTGAGTAACCTTGTGAATCCTTCACTCTCCACTTGCAAAAAATCTCTCTCAAACATCTCCCACAATCATTCGCTCACTTGCCCTTGAAAAGTTATAAAGAATGACTCTTTTCACGTTAATTTTAAAGGACCTTTTATATGAAAGATATGAAAAATCATCCAAAAAACTAAAATTTTCCATTTTGAGCGTGTACGATTGTATAGTACGATCGTATGTTTGTACGTATGAATAGTTCAAAAAATATTATGTATGAAACTTTTCTTAATATGTATGAAATGATTTCATACATGATGATCGTACAGTGCCAACCAAGTTTATACTGTATGAACATTTAACAATTTTTTTCATCTTCATCAGAAAGAAAAGGTTCCCCACATTTTCATACTCTGATGGCATACGTACGAAGATGATATCGTATAGTATGATTCATTCAAAAAAAAAATTCAAGTTCATCGTGATGAAAAGTGGCCCATCCAATTCATACTCTGGACGGCATA
>NW_021518029.1:0-264 GCF_001605985.2 Dendrobium catenatum | reverse complement strand
GGCGCCTTATGCGCCGGTAATTACCGTCTTATCATGCCACGGTAATTAACGGTGGATAAGGCGCCGGAGTTGCGTCATCAAAATTCCACGCTTGGTTTACGACGCAATTGTTGCGCCGGTAATTAACGGCGGAATATCCGCCAGACTGGCGACGGTAGTTTCCGATGGATCATATTCGTCGGTAAGTACGCTCGATACATTTCGTTGTATCGTTTTTTCAAGCGGATTACCGGCGCATAATCCGCCGGAAACCTGTAGCATTGA
>NW_021518028.1:0-220 GCF_001605985.2 Dendrobium catenatum | reverse complement strand
TTTGGTCAACCATCCAGTATCTTAGCAAACTCTTTACTAAGCTCAAAAAACGGATAAACATAATTAGTAGTGTCAATTCACGATGATGGGCTAGATTAAAGTCTGATTCGAAGTAAGTTAACCCAATCAAAATATGCTCGACTTAAATTTAACAAATTATTGTATGTGTTAAATTTTTGACCTAAATCAGGCACAACCCAAACCTATTTATTTCATATCC
>NW_021518027.1:0-337 GCF_001605985.2 Dendrobium catenatum | reverse complement strand
TGGCAAAGAATTTATAGTGTATTTGGAACTGCCAAATCTAATGATTTTATAATACACCAAAATTAAACAAAATTTTACTCTATATTTATTTTACTTCAAATCAAATATCAATACTTCGAAACCTCTACATTTGAAATACTTGAGCATAAGGTCAAATACTGTTAGATTTAGTGGAATTCAATATAGCTTCATTTGTTGAAATTAATGTATTAGATCTCTCGATTAGAAATCAAAGAGTATATCACTTAGAGCTAATTCTAAGATTAATTTATACAATGATATCTTCTTTAAAATAATAATCTCATAGTGATGCAATCGCCCCACTAGCCCATCAATG
>NW_021518026.1:0-305 GCF_001605985.2 Dendrobium catenatum | reverse complement strand
TTCAAACTATGAAAAAGTGAAAAAGATTTTGAGATGCTTGCCTTTATATTTTGATGTTAAAATCACTGCAATCACTAAATTTAAAGATTTGAATACTTATTCGATTGACAACTTACTTGGATCACTCATTTCTTACGAGAAAGGAGTGAATCAAAGAAATCTTGATGCAGGTGAGAAAAGAAAGGAGAAAATAGTGGCATTGAAGGCACACAAATCAGACTCTGATTCTTTCGGGTCTGAGAGCGATAACATTTCCTTTATCATAAGGCAATTCAAAAGCTTTCTAAGGAAGAAACAAAAGCATC
>NW_021518025.1:0-504 GCF_001605985.2 Dendrobium catenatum | reverse complement strand
TAATGGAAGTTCTAAAGACATGCTGGATGATTCGTGTAATTTTCACAAAATCGGATACTCTAGCCACATGTTCATTCACATTATTCCCTCTTATCACTTGATTGATTTCAGACCACGAATAGTCATTGGTAGTGATCAGATAATTTGCTCTTTCCCATTCAGTTCTTAAGTTTAGAAATGCTCCTAAGTCATGCTTAGTAATTTCAACTTTTTGTTTAAAGACAAAGGAGTGGACTACAGACTGACGAGGGCCAAAGGACATATTTGCAAATAGTGAAAAGTCTCTTTCTTGTAAGGGTAGACCAGAGTAAGAATGAAACCAAATTGGGTCGAGATGAACAAGTTCATTACCTGGAAAGTAAGATTTTCTTATAGTAGGATCCTAGAGGGTGTGATTTTGGCAGAGGCAAATCGAGGAAAGGAATCCTCATTTGCTTTGGACAAAAAATTTTCAGAAGAGTTCCTAAGTGGTTTCTTTGCTAATACCTTTTGACGCTTGCTAGA
>NW_021518024.1:0-459 GCF_001605985.2 Dendrobium catenatum | reverse complement strand
AAACTTGATTATATAAATGATCATTAGTGTGACTTGTCTCAATTAGAGAAACAAACAATCACTTCATTCTATTAGGATCATGCTCATGTTTGGACTTCTAGAAATCTTACCTATGAACTTATTTGGATATTTTAAAATTGTTAATCATGGTAGATCATCTACCTTTGTCTTTGTTGATGATTACATTATATTCAAATAGAGTGATAGTTTTAACACATAAAAATAATTTATATCTTGCATTTAAAGAGTTTACTATGTGGATTCAAAGGAGCATAAGTTATGTTATATCAACCCTACATAGTGATTATGGTGAGGAATTTAAAAAACGTGAAATTTGAAATTTTTTATAGAGAGTTTGCAATTACACATAATTTCTTAGCATTAATAATAGACAAAGAAAATGTAGTAGTTGAAAAAAAAGGGATGTTAGTTGAGGTTGATCGAACTATAAATTATCTA
>NW_021518023.1:0-233 GCF_001605985.2 Dendrobium catenatum | reverse complement strand
TCTCCACAAGCTCCCGCCGCGACTTCTGGTTCTTTAGCTGTCAAGGGTTTCGGGAATTTTGAGATCGATTTGGGCAAGAAAGAAGATGGTTCCCCTTCTAAAATTATTAATACGATTTGATATTAATTAAATAACATTTGATAATTAAGATTTTAAATAACTTTTACTAAATAATATTGTTTATTTAAATAAATTATTATTTATGATTTAATTTTATTAAAAATAGTTTATTA
>NW_021518022.1:0-267 GCF_001605985.2 Dendrobium catenatum | reverse complement strand
GTAGCAATCAGGGTTGATTAAGTTATTTAAATTGGTTAGAATTAAAGGAGTGGATTGATATTAAAGGGACTTGGTTACTGATTTTAATATGTTGGTTTAGAATTTTATTATCCTATTAAGGAAATTCTGGAGTTTGGAGGAGTTAATAAGTTTTGGAGTTTATCCGGATATGTTAACTAAGGGGTCAAAATTTGACTTTTAAAATTAGAGTTAATCTTAAGGACTTCAGATTTTTAATAAATACTAGACCTAATTATGAGTTGTTAG
>NW_021518021.1:0-206 GCF_001605985.2 Dendrobium catenatum | reverse complement strand
TTAAATTTATTTGACAGTACACCTGATTAATCTGTAAAACTAAACTTGGTCACTTGCTGCTTGGTCAGGTGATGGGTAGTGATACCTCCACTGCCGAATCTGGTTCAGAAGCAGAAGATATTGCCTCTCCAAAAGCAGTTAAGAGCTATGCATCGTGCCAGTGCTTAACCCCTGTGCGAGAAGAGGTAAGCTTGACTGTCCAGCAC
>NW_021518020.1:0-242 GCF_001605985.2 Dendrobium catenatum | reverse complement strand
GGAGAAAGGCAAGCAAATTCCCTTCAAAGATTTAAATTCAAACTCCCCTCAACAACCAGACTTTCCTTTAATTCCTCCGGGTTTTGAATCTGTCATTCCTAAGGTTGATTACAACGTTTTAGCCCACCTTAGGAAGTTGCTAGAGAAATTAAGCATTTATGACACCCTCCTTCTCTCCAAAGAAATGATGGAGTCTTTAATTAAATCACTTCTCAACCCCGAGATTTGTTTAACCCAGTTAG
>NW_021518019.1:0-301 GCF_001605985.2 Dendrobium catenatum | reverse complement strand
ATTGAAATCTAGCACATAAGCAAACACTGAACATAATATATGGTCGGCTAGCAGTCAGTAAAGTAAAGATCTATTAATCCTTCTAAATTTCTTTTGAGTAACAGATTTTTCCTTAAGGTCCTTATCCAACTGAATTAAGGAACTTATTGGTGTACTAACAGGTTTAGCATTGTCCATTTCAAATTTTTTGAGGATGTCCTTAACATATTTAGTTTGACTAAGAAATATACCTTCCTTAAGTTACTTAATGCTAAAACATAGAAGGTAATTTAAATCTCCCATTAGACTCATCTTAAATTCA
>NW_021518018.1:0-377 GCF_001605985.2 Dendrobium catenatum | reverse complement strand
ATATATATATATATATATTATAATGATAAGAATTTGTTGTGTGACTAGGCAGAATTTAGTAGATGGAAAGATACAAATTACTTCGAGAGTGAGTACCACAATAGAAAGGGCTATTTCCTTGCTTCATTGATACTCGAATGCTCCTAAAAAAGATGTTCATTCATAAATTCAACTCATCTTGATCTATTGGTTGGGAGCTTTGACTATCGAGTAAGAGATTTTGGGTTGAGTCTTGCGTATTCAAAAAAATTCAATAACGATTATTTGTAAACGGGCACTATTGAATGCTGCAAAAAAACACATTTTTTTTTTTTAATATTGAAGGCCATTTTATTGATGACCCAAATGCATAATTAAGTTCTAATTCATTATCGTTG
>NW_021518017.1:62318-80489 GCF_001605985.2 Dendrobium catenatum | reverse complement strand
ATAAAATCATACATTCATAATCTGAATAAATCTCTGGCTTTAGATGTCTCTAGTATCACTATTGCTTTATTGGCAATTAATCCAACGCCTTTAACTTTTGAACAAAGCCCCACATGACCTTTTGGCATAAACAATCCACAACATAATTAAGAAAATAAAATTAAACATATACGGTCGCATACAAAATATGTAAAATAAGTATAATCTCGTAATTGTGAATAAGCCAAATCTTACCCGTAGCCGCCCACTTCTCCACCGAGATAGCGGCATGCAAGTTAACTCTGTAGACTGTCCTTTTATTAAAGCCCTCCCCCTGCGAAACAGCATACTCGAGGACCAAGAAATATGCGGGTTTCATCATGGCCACCCAACGCCACCTAGCGGAGGACATTAGCGGTCAAGGCGTAATCTGTTATTCTCAACTCTCTCGTCTAAGATGTCCAAAGAATTGATATTGAACCAGCTTATTCTTGAAAATACTTTTTTCCAGAGCTTCACATCATCCTCATACTCTGGAAAGAGAGTAAACATAGAAATAGTTGACTCTACCACCTGTGTCTATCTAGAATTGTATGTACATGGAAATTAGATTGGAATAAAATCTAAGATACTATTCTACCTGTTATTGTTATTCAATCCCTTATTATGAACTTTTTCACTTTGCTACAACTTTTTGTTAGTGTTTATGTTATTTTTTCTGAAACTGAGATTGACATTATGCAATGTTCTATATAAACACTAGCATTTTATATTGATTTTTCACCATTCATACAAAATGATAGGACTCATTTGCTTGCAAAAGATAGTTTTTCAAGTTTAATTTCAATAGGATATTTTGTAGATCTACTTTTGGGCACATCGTGCAGTGATTTAGCAATCTTCTAAGAAAGTGGATTAGAAATTATCAAAGAAATGTCATGTTAGATTTACAAAAACAAAATTTTATGGTAAACTTCATATCCAAATCAAATTTAGGGTCAATTTCACATTTTCTTGATGTCTTTCAGAAACATTAAAATTGTCAAAGGAATGGGTTCATAATTCATTAAGGAAATGTCATGTCATATTTATATATAAAAAAATTGTTTAAATTTTTTATGTAAATCAAATTTTGGGTATATTTCAAATTCTGTTTGACATAATCTTTGCTATAAAGCTTGGATAGAACTTTGTTTTCCAATATCAACCAATAAGGGTTTTTACTAAATGTGAATAAGTTATAAAAGATTTTCAAACTACAATACATTGGTGTTTGTTTTGTTCCTTGATAATTTGTTAGTTGTGCTAAATGGGTGATTAACATTGAATGAATTCCAAGAGGAAAGACATTTGTAATTTAGAGGGAATGTGTACACAACCCAAAGGGAAGAAGAGAGAATCAATGGAAATACAACCTAAGAGCAACAGTTGAGAATAGGTACACAATCTATAAAGAGATAGAGGAAGAGGATAGGAAGATTTAAGAGATCATGCTTTGATTTCAATATTCTTTAATTTGTTCAGATAATCCAAAGCACCATTTATATAAAAGAGGGTCCTTAATTCATGTCTAAAATATTCAAAATTAATAAATTAAAGATATAATTTTTCATTATTATATACATAACAAACGAGATGATAAAAAAATCTTCAAAATTTATTTGACATTGACACATGTTTTATTTGGAGAAAATTTGATGGTTGTGATGGTTTTGTCATTCACTCGACTAAATAATACTCTTCTCAGAAGAGTTGGAAGATGGAGACCATAGCGGAGGAAGTGTCATAGCTAGACTACAAATTGAAGCGCTATACATTCAAATCTTGAAAACATCAATTGATTTGGAGCCTTTGAATCAAAGATAATAATTATCAAAATTCTCTGGTATCTCAGCTAATTGAACCAATAGTAGTCAAGGACAATAGGGACACAAGCTCAACAAACTATAATGGTAATTAAAGCAAATTAAAATTTCATATAAACACCAAGGTAGATAGAAAAACAGTAGGATAATTGCTTGTTACTAGAATCATTGGTGAAGAAATTCTATTGAAATATCAATTGATGGAATCTCTATAACATCTTTTAGCAACTGAGTGTCCGACTTATGAAGCACAAATTTTAGTTGAATCGAATTTTGGAGTTGACTGAGCTACCAAATGGCAAGAAATCACTGCATAATAAATAAGTTTACAGGCTGAAAGAAGAATTTAATGGTAGCAAATGTTATAAGGCCAAACTTATAATTAAAGTTTTCAGTAGAAGGAAGGAGTGAAATACACTAAAATTTTCTCTTTAGTGGGGAAGATGAATACAATCAAATAGTTGTACATGATGAACCTCAAGGATATATGATCACAAGTAAAGAAGATTTAGTGTGTAGACTAAAAAGAGCCTATATGATCTAAAGCAAGAACCAAGATAATGGTACAGAAGATTTGAAATGTTTATATTAGACAATGGGTACACGAAGTGTCAAGTAGATTATTGTTGTTTTTTCAAATATTTTGATTATTATTATACAATTTTGCTCTTGTATGTTGAATTCATGGTCTTGCAGGGTTAGATATGGAGAAGATATGATATTTGAAGGCGCAATTATCAAAGAAGTTTGAAATAAAAGATTTGAGTCCAACAAAGAAAATTTTCGTATGAGAATCAGCAGGGATAAAAGTGCAGGTGCACTGAAGTTAACTCAGGTTGAGTAAGTTAAAAATGTGTTGTAAAGATTCAACATAAGTGATGCAAAGACAGTTTACACTCCCTTAGATAGTCACTTTCAATTATCTAAGGTGCAATCGCCTAGATCTATAGCAAAGCAAGAATAGATGGAGAGGATTCCGTATGATTCTACAGTTGGATGTTTGATGTATGTTATGATCTATACCAGACCAGAGATAACATATCCAATGGGAATAGTTGACAAATTCATGAGAAATCTAGGCAAACCTCATTGGGAGGAGATTAAGTGGATTATCAGTTACTTGAGAATGTCAGTTGATAAAGCTCTTTGCTTTGGATATACATGGATTGAACTATAGGGAAATGTAGATTCTAATCTTGTTAGAGATCTTGATGGTAGGAGGAGTATAATATGTTATATCTTCACTTTAGAAGACACAGTAGTGAGTCAGGTTTCCAAGTTACAAAAGATTGTTGCACTCTTATCAGTCTTGACTACAAAAGCTAATATTGTTATTTGTCTAGCCAAGAATGTTGCATTCCATGCCAAGGCAAAACACTTCCAGCTTTGGCATAATTTCATCAGATCGCTAGATCGCTTTTGAAAGATGGTCAATTATCTTTGTAAAATATACACACGACCCATAATCCTTCATACATGCTGACGAAAATGGTGACAGTTGATAAACTGAAGCTATATGTAGCTTTAGTTGGTCTTCATGAAGGCTAAGGGCAGGGAAAGCTACACTACATGTAATATGATGGGTGTTATAGATCAGGATACAAATTGATTGTAATCAGCATCCAAGCGGGAGCTTATTAATTATGTGTGGAATCTATATGTTTTAATCAATCAAGTTGTATTGTTTATTCTGACCTCAACTCTGTTATTCAAGTTTGTCGGGGGATTGTAGGGGGGCCTCCCCCTGCTTTGGGTTTGGGGGCCTTGCCCTAAGAATTTTTCCTGTATAATGATACAACGTTGCGGTGTTGTATACTCGAGTGTTGTGTTCTCTAGATAAAGACAGAGAACGGAGCGCCGCAGCGCTCCAAACCCTAGCGCTAGCAATCAAAATGGAGATAGAGATTGGAGCGCTATGACGCTCCAAACCCCAGCGACACATCACTGTGAATCAGGCTGAATAATTTTCTTTCTCATTTTTTATATGTAACTTGAAGAATTACGTCCCTTAGGGTGATTAATATGTCTCTTTGTTAGTTTTGCAAGTGAACGGTGTGGAGAGTGAAGAGAGACAAGGAGAGAGTAAGAGATGAATTGATCTATATAGTTTTTCCCATGTTCATAGTGAATTTCTGTGTGGTTTAGCTCCGTGGTTTTTTTTTCAATTTTTTTTACATTAAATATTGGTGTTCTTTCATTTTTGTTGTTTTTCTTTTCGTGTTTGTGTTCATCGTGTGGCTTTACATCCCAAAATGTTGTTTGTGAAATGATTTTATCATGCCAAAAGTCATTTAAGCCGAAGTTATTTTTGATTGAAGAGCTCCATTTTTTTTTAAGTTATATTTTTTGGTGAATCCATGAGTTAAAACTTAAGTGCCTTTTTGTATATTAAGGGCAAGTTTGTTTCATTACAAGTGTCTGCAAATGATTGAATCTCGTCATCAAAATTGAGTTCAAGCTATTTTTGTTTTTTGGGAAGAAATTGAATGGAGTGAGTTCACTATCTAGGAACGTACATTCAAAATGGTGAGAAATGAGTTTCAATTTAGAGGGCTAGGAAGATAGTTTAAGTGTTGCTATTTTATTTTAAGAACAATTGAATAATACTAAATTAATGGGATGATGGGTTAGAATATTACCTTTTACTTATAATAATGATAAAATTATCAACAAATAATGAGGGTGTTTAAAAATGAAATTTACCAACATAAAAAAAATAATTAATATGTTCCTGTAATATGATTCATTTCCAGATTAAAATTTAAATATTTATAGCAAAACAAATTGGCCTTAAGTGAAAGTTGTTTTTCAAATATCTTAAAAATATGTCTCGACTCAACAGTGTTTGATTCTAGATAAATATGGTGATTTGAAAATTTTGTGGAATGTTAAAACCTCTTGCTATAGAATAGCCATAAGATTGCATATTTTGCAGTTTTAGTTTTTGCTAAGCTATTGTTTTGTATGATGCGAGCATTCAGGTGATATTGAGTCTTATAATATTGAACACTTTGATAGTAGTGATTATCATCTCATAAAAATTAGTCCACTTAAAAAAAGAGGCTCATAGATCATATTTTTGTCCTCTCATAGTTGATCCCATGTGGATTTTTTTATTTTGCAAAGCTTTATGTTATTAGATTTGTGCAATTTGCATCTAGGATAAGTTGATGAAATTCAAACTTAGCGCACTTGGGATTATATTATAAAGACCATTAAACTCTTCATTATATAGGAGATGAAGTAGAAGTAGCTAGGTAATAGAAAATCATGTATTCCTTATATCAAGATTGTGAAGGTTAACTTACCATTGTAGAAAATTATGTTTTAGTTCTTGTTATTTTGCATAGCAAGAGTTTAATTTCACTCTTGGTTATAATATCATTAACTTTTATTTTTACATTGGTAAAAAATTTTGATGTTGACTAAGGCTTCATTTGGGACGGCTTTCTTACTACTTCTTAAAGCAGCTTTTTAGTATAAAAATTTTAATTTTTGAACTAGAAAGCTATTTTAAGAAGCAAAAAAAAAAAACGTCCCAAATTAAGCCTAAATATCACCTTCAAAGAAACACTTGTTATTAAGCTCGACTAGCTTTGTTTCGACTGGACAAATGGGAGAAATGATGTTCCGTGTTTAGTAACATGTTTATTGTTTTCCATGAAATGATTAGAGCCTTATCTTAAACGTAGCCCAAATCGGAATGTTCTTATTGTTGCATTGAATGCTTGATTTTATTTTCTCTTGCCAAGATCAAAATTATTGATTTTGATATGTTGTTAGTGGAAGTGCATTATTTGCTTGGCGTCATAAGTCTTGATTTTTTGTTGCTCCTATGAATCATGGGCTAAGCATAACTAATAAATTCATTTTATGTAACAAGTTGGAGTGTTATGCCAGATGTTTTTATGTTCCTTCATCTGTCGAAATTCATTTGAGAAGCATGTACGGGAGAAATTTATTTATCACCATCTTTCTGAAGCCTAAGTTAATGATGATTTTCCCTCACACCAAAGCATTATTTCACATAGTTGTATGCGAGCATATGCACACACACACACACATTCATTTTGATTATCGAGGTGCCATTTGTCATGACATTGCATTCCTCGCATCATTTGAGAAAACAAAGAAAAAAAATGGTAAACAACAAAATAACTTCAAACTTCGGAGCCTTCTCGATAAAATTAAATTAAATGGGGGATTTACATACATACCATTTTATTTCATGCTATTTACATATCTAACACCCAAAACTTTAATATTACATGCCTACCACTCATAGAACAAATCTAGATGCATGGAATGAAATATTAAAGTTTTATAGGATGGTATGGGTGGTAAGAATGAAATATATGAGTGATATATTTGATATTAAAATTTTATATGAGTGATAGGAATGTAATATTAAAGTTTTAGATGTTAAATATGTAAATAGCATGAAATAAAGTGATATGTATGAAACTACTTCCACAATGAAGCAAAGCTATTTCAACTATTTAATAGTTGCCTATGGCTTCATTTGGGACGGCTTTCTTCTTGCTTGTTAGCAGCTTTCTAGTTCTAAAATTAAAATTTTAGAACTAGAAAGCTGCTTAAAGAAGCAGGAAGAAAGCCGTCCCAAACGAAGCCTATGTCTTGTTCTTTTTAATAAATCCCAAGTCCTATTTAAGCATGCTTATTGGTTGACACATTCTTCAGGGCCGACTGAAAATAGCAGACTTTGGTTGGGCTGCACAGCTACAGGCGCATGTAAAGAGACAAACTATGTGTGGCACCATAGATTACCTTGCTCCAGAAATGGTGCAGAATAAGGCTCATGATCAAACAGTTGATAATTGGACACTAGGCATTCTTTGCTATGAATTTCTTTATGGTGTCCCACCATTTGAAGCTGAGGATAAATACGATACTTTCAGAAGGTACGATGTTATTCCTATTACATTATGAATTCGTTTGGGACGGTTTTCTTACTGCTTTTTAAAACAACTTTATCTAAATTAAAATTTTTGTACTAAAAAACTACTTTAAGAAACAATAAGAAAGCCGTTTCAAACGAAGCTTAAGTTGTTACCATATGTATTTCTTAATCTTGAACGTTATGATATACCAGGATTCTTAAGGTTGATGTTGTATTCCCTTCTTCACCTCTTGTTTCTCCAGAAGCAAAGGATTTAATCTCCAAGGTAGGTTCAGATATCATCTTCTTTTCTTCCTGGACACTATAAAGGAATAATTTCTTTTTTCTAATTGTTCCTTTATACTTGTAGCTTCTAGTGAAGGATTCATCGAAGAGGCTCTCTCTGCAGAAAATTCTGGAGCATCCATGGATAGTTCAGAATGCAGATCCTTCAGGATGTGGCTTCTAGATGAATAAGTTCTTGACTTCTAGATGATTCCGTATTTCTATTTTCTAGCAAAAATTTATGTTTTGTTATTTTTATTAGCTTTTGGATTTAGGGGCTATTTGGTATGCTGAATTAAGAGGGCAAAGTAATTAAATTACGTGCATTTCATAAATTACACTGTTTGGTTGGTTTTGAGCGGAATGAAAATAATTCCTCCGAAGTATTACCAGTGTATTGCCACGGGCATTTTGCGTGACTTCAAAACCCGCTCAATTTGAGCAAGTTACAAAATATCTCACGCAAAATACTGTGAACCAGCCTCGCACGAGAGAGTAGAAAACTCGCAGAAGAGGAATACCTTCCTTTCCAGATCGTCAATTTACCGTCACGGATCTTTGAGGTAGGGCTTTCTTCTTCGGCTACGCTGGTTCGCGTGGGGCAAAGCTTCCAACGAGTCGCTTGCCATTGCCTGTCGAGGATTTTCTTTTCCTCTTTTGCATTTATTCCTTGCGCGTGAAGTAGAGTTCTAAAATAGCCGATGCTTCTCCGCCTCCTCCTGCGACGTTGTTCCTGTCGGATCTGAAGTGGCACCGGAGCTCACCGCGAATGTAACCATATTTCTCCTTTTTTGCTCGCTTCTTCGGTCGGATTTACATAATCTGCAAAGAGTTCGAATTCAAACAGGCCCTACATCTTTTCTCTCAGAGCCTTAACGACTTAACGTTCACAGCTTTGTTCAATCATGACCGGAGGAGGTAGGCGTCGGGAAAATTCGATCTCTCGAAGAAATCCATCAAAGCAGAAGCTCCGGCTTTCCGCATAAGAGGTTCTTGAAAGCAAGTTTTACTTCATTCTCTTCACTGAATGAGAGAAGAGGCTCGGATAGCTGCTAACCCTATTGTTGATCAAAAAGTACCTCCAGTTTCTGCTGGAGATTTGAGCTTTGGATCTGGCGCTCAGCTCAAAAAATCTGTAAATTCTACTTCAATTTAGCTTTGAATATTCTCCGATACATTTATTTCTTTTACTGTAGTTCTACAGTATACAACTCTTAAATATGTAAATCGAATTGTTCTTTCACAGATTTAGTGCTTGTTTTCTTGTTTCCATTCTTGTTATTATGTGATTTAATAACCAGTATTTTTTTTTTTGGCCACATAGGATTTCGTTACAAAAAAAAAGTTAAAATGATCCCAAGTCATTTTAGTCATGCCCTAGACCACTATAATAGACTATAAATCTATTTAATTTAGTTTATTGACTCCTCAAATATGATTTATTAGTTCTTTTGTTGGATTATTTTAGATTAGATTTGAGCAGTTAAATGTATTATTATGATTAAGTTTGAGGAACTAAATGGGACAAATTAGACTATCTAGGAAAAAAATAGCTCCTCGTAAATGATCTAATGAACATTTTTGACGTTTCGCTCATTTAGATACAGTTAGTTTAATGTGGCAAAATGAGATGCTAGGATGAATTTTCTCGAGGAAGGATGAACTCTGAATTACTCAAATTAAAGCAATTGTCACTGTACAACTCTTGACCATCAGGTTATAAAGCATTTACATAGTTGTTTTTTTGCATGTATAAAATGATGAGAGATGTGTTGATGAGTAGATAGAATACTGTAAATAGAGAGGAATGAGAAGGGATTGAACAAAATGTAAAACCCATATTGATGGACACGAAACTGCTGTCCTGCTTATGCTCTCTAGCTGTCCCTTTTTTTTTTATGTTAGGATGTTGAGTGCTCTTCAATCAAAACTTCCAGAACCTGTGGTTTCATTTTTTCTGGATCTCTCAATTGATTTCTATGCATGAACATATTTTGTTACTTCAATATATTTTTTTTGATATGCTGTAATGAAACTATGGGATCACCCTAAGCGGCTGTTTTGCTGCTAGTACTGATACACAAATAGCATCTAGTATGCAAATAACTTTTGATTGTAGCATAAAATTGCTTGATAGCTAGAAATGTGGGTAATTCGTATTAACCTGTCTGAATTGACTGGCATGGTGTCAAAAAAGTGATGGAATAATGCAGCCTCAATTTTATTTAGTCACTTGTCTATGGCTAACCTTCAAAAAAAAAAAAAAAAACACATGCGATGCCATGATTGATTAAAGGTACTGCATGAACTAATGGAGAATAGGAAATCTAATATTCAAGGTCACTTTTGGCCAAGCATTCTCTCAAGCTCTGCACCTTGGTGTCTATTTGTTGGTAGTATATTCTAATGAGGGGATACAGTGACGCAATGAGACATATAACAATGAAATCATAGATTTCTCATTACCCAATAAATAAGCATTTCAGTGTAATATAGCATCCTCATTTTGGTTTTGGCATTGAGATGATGGCATTGGGATGTTTAGTTCGCTTTTAATATGAACAAATGGTTTTGGCATTCTCATTTTGGTTTTGGCATTCCGTTTGATTGATTCCAGGTAAGCTTTCTTTAAAAGATAGAGGTATCTGAAATGCTGGTGTTCTCTTCATGTAGGACACTGCCGTTATCAGAGTCTTCTATAAGATCAGTTTCACCATTCTTCACTTGCCAAGAAAAGTTCTCATATTTTTTAGACATTTGCATGCTTTACTCTGAAATCTGTATTTTGATGCATCTCAAAATTTGAAATATTCATATTTGATTGTTTTGTCCAAGATTTCATTTACATTTTTAACATGGCCAAAATTTTATACTTGTATAGTTGTAGAATTTATGTCTACAATTGGAGTCAAAATGTTTGTTCTGGCCTGTCGGGGAGCTACCCCATTCATTAGAAGTACTCTTGTTGTGCTCTATTTTGTTCATTCAAAGTGATTTTTTTTTTATCGCGGTGCACATTTAGATTTCTATTTCATTCTAATTGTTGTGTTTAAGTGGTATTCAAATATAATTTCAAAAGATTCTCAAAAAAAAAAAAGATCCTCAATGGCATATACAACGTGACCTATATCTTTCTAGGTTATATTATGGATAAATAAAAATTTTAAATTTAAAAAATTTAAAATTAAAATTTCTCTATAGCAGAAGTATATTTACGTATATTTGCAACACATTGTTAAATTAATACACAACAGAATATTATTTCTTATAAACTAATTTTTTTTTAATAAGATAGTGCAAGAAATAAATATATTGATTTTTTTATAACACCAAATAATACTAATTATTATAAATATATTGCTTTTATAAATGTACTAGTTGTAATGCAAAAATAAATTATTATAAATCATCCTGCGTTTATTTTGCAAACAACCAAACAATCTCAAAGTATTCAAAATGCACTATATTTATTTTACACTGCATTTTCTTTTCATGCAACCAAACAACCCCTTAGTGTAATTGCTGTAGGTCTAGCTCATGATTCATCTGTTGAAGCTTGCCACTTGTTTTGATATTGTATACCCTGTGAGTTGAGAGACTCTGACCTGACACTTATGCATATTTATACTTTTTCGATGCCATAAGTAGGAGAAATTATTTTGTGCGGAGACCGGACACAGAACGTAGCTTGGAGACCAATCCGAATGCACCACGTCAGCAGTACCGAGCTGCGGTATCGAGCTACGATACCAAGTAAGGGATGACATGGCGCATTCTGGTTGGTCTCCAGATCGCGTTCGGAGTCCGCATAGAATAATTAATCCATAAGTAGGGATTTTGTGCCATGCGTGCCATTTTTTAGCGAAGGAAAAAAAATTGTAGCATGCATTTTGTAGTTTTCTGCTCTTTATATTAGGATTCTTTCCTCAACACTTCTTTACTAGAGAATTCTTTGACTTGCAGCCGCTCCATTGTACCAGGTGCAACAAAGGTGATCATGATTACGTATATTATGGTTGTTATTGTGTTTGATTCGAGTTAACATGATCAAAACAACAAACTATGGGTTTGACATTATGCGGCGTTGCTTAAATGACATTCTTTCGTGAAATAGACGGTGTCGTTGCACCCATAACATTAAATTTTTTTAAGATATGGCTCATATCGCTTCAGTTCTTAAAGTTCTCGCAAATAAGGGCGAAATTTCTAGACATTATCTTATCTCTAACTAAATTTGTCTTCCGAAAATTTACCCTACCTCTCTTAAATCTGTTAAAACTCTCCTCGAATCAACATGTAGAGGCTAGGGTGACAAAACTTTTTGGAGCCCACAAGTACCAACATTGCACTAATTTGAGCAGTAGCCTTCTTCTTTAGTTAACAGCAGTCTTCTAATTGTTAACTTTGTATATTTGAGAAATGACCTTCTTTAGTTAGTAGTGATGCTGAAGGTGATATTGATATGCAAGTTAGTCTGCTTTTATGTATAAATACTGCGATTTTGTTCTATTTTTGTTTTCTTATTGCTTTTTAAAGTAAAATTTTTTAGTATTTTTTAATCATGAAATGAATAGAAAGTTATCCTGAGCGAAACCTAAGTTAGAGCGAAAAATAAAAAGGAGAAAAGAATCTAAAGTAAGAAGTTTTAGGTTAGAATGTATAAGATTAATAAAAATGATTAAATTTAAATGACCCGCACTATGGTCTTCATATTTATTGGCTTGTATCAAAGCACAATACTAAATGAAGTATACTGTGGCAACTGCATTTATTGAAGACAGACAAAATAGTTAAAATAATTATTCTTCTAGAAAACAAAAAATTTCAGGGTGCACAATTACCCATCCTGAACTCTTCTTTGATCCTCTTCATATAACATATGAGCTCTCATCTTTTTGAATTTTGAGATCCAAATATCATTTAAAGTCAAAAAAAAAAAAATCTCTCTTGTTTTCCAAAGAAACTAAAATGAATGGTACTGCCAACAAATTAATTTAATTGAGATTATATATTGAACTCCATTTTTTTTTTTGTATCTATTCATTCAATAGCATACGTAGTGCCAATGCCTAAGATTTTTGCTATGGTCATAAGAAAAATTTTTTTAAAATAATGCTAATTATTGATTATCCTATAAATTAGGCGACCATTCCATCAAAAAAAAATTTTTGGTTGCTTGTATTAAGAGTTATTTGTTCGCAAATAATAATAGTGAGACATAAACCAAGAAAAAAAAAACACAGAATATTGGCCATTAAAAGATACGCATAAATTTCAGTGTTCTTGAGATGAGGAAGCTCAAATGGATGTGGGTCTTTACACTTACAGACAAAATTTGAAATAAGTATGATACGCCGTTAAAAAATTATCTTAATCGGGCGCGAATCTCGATGCAAAATCAAATTGAAAACTTCAAAAACTAATTCGGACACCATTCAAACTCAAATTTTAGCAAACGTATAGTCTAACTGAGCGTCTCGGAAATACGAACCCAACGACACCAAATTCGACTCAATCTGAGCCCAAATGGGTCCAAATTAAATCAAGGATCCGAAGCGCAGTTGGAAGGTTCAAACCACAATTTGGATTACTAAACGGTTACCAAACATAATAAGCTTATACTCGAATCGAGCGGCTCGACGAGAAGAATCCAAAAAGCCCAAGATTGCCAAATTCCGACATCATTAAGGTCTTCAAATGTCTAAAGAACGGTGCAAGATCAAGCGATTCAACATCGGCCGTTCATCCGACCACTCCCCATTTACCCTTGATCTCTCACATATTTACAGGCTATGCCGCTCCAAAAATCTAAAAATAGAGCTCCCTCTCCTCTTGAGAGAGGACACCCCTAAGCCTAAGGAAAAAAGAGAGAGATCGGAGATCGCTCTTGCTTTCTTGCCTCCTCGACCACCGCCTCACCTCCGCCGGACCACCGCCTGACGCCGTTGCTCCGTCGGACCACCACATGAGGCCCTCACCTCCGCCGGACCACCGCCTGACATCGTTGCTCCGCCGGACCACCGCCTGATGTCGTTGCTCCGCCGGACCACCACCTGAGGCCCTCACCTCCGGCGGACCACCGCCTGACGCTGTTGCTCCGCCGGACCACCACCTGAGGCCCTCACCTCCGCCGGACCACCGCATGATGTCGTTGCTCCGCCAGACCACCACCTGAGGCCCTCACCTATGCCGGACCACCACCTTATGTCGTTGCTCCGCCGGACCACTGCCTGACGCCGTTGCTCCGTCGGACCACCGCCGGACCACCACTTGAGGACCTCACCACTGCCTGACGCCGTTGCTCCGCTGGACCACCTCTTGAGGCCCTTATCTCCACCGGACCACCGCTTGATGCCGTTGCTCTGCCGGACCACCACTTGAGGCCCTCATCTCCATCGGACCACCGCCTAACACCGTTGCTCCGCCGAACCACCGCCTGACGCCGTTGCTCTGCCGGACCACCGCCTGACGACGTTGCTCCGTCGGACCACCACTTAAGGCCCTAACCTCCGCCGGACCACCGCCTGACACTGTTGCTCCGCCGGACTACCACTTAAAGCCCTGTGCTCCACCAGGCCACCACGTGAGGCCCGGACTCCACCGGGTCACCACCTGATGCCCAGACTTCTTCCGCGCCACCACTTGACGCTGAGAGTTCTTCTGAAGTGCCGCTCTCCTACTATGGTCTTTTAAACTCCTATCTCCTGCCAATTATGGTTCTTCCGACCTCTGTCTCCTACTATGATCACTCCGACCTCCATCACCAAACAACGGTCTTTCAGACTCCTATCTCCTGCCGACTACAGTCCTCCCAACCTCCATCGCCTACTATGGTCACTCCAACCTCCATCACCAAACAAAAGTCTTTCAGACCCAGGTCTCCTGCCAACTTTTGTCCTTCCTACCTCCATCACCAAACAATTGTCTTTCAGACCCCGGTCTCCTACCGACTACGATCCTTCCGACCTTTGTCGCTTTCTATGGTCCTTCCGACCTCCATTAACAGATAACGGTCTTTTTGACCCCGTTCTCCTACCAACTAAGGTCCTTTGGACCCCAGTCTCCTGCATATTATGATCTTTCCGACCAAATAAATATGTTTATGTTGATTATTGTAACTCCCACCATGTAATGCGCTCTATATGATGTGCATTTGTAACATCAGGCCAAGGTCTTCACCCTAAGAAGAGCCTCATTTGTAATCGACTGCAAATACTAGTGGATTCATTCAAACTGGGCCAGACCCCGTGGTTTTTCCCTCTTTCAGGGGTTTCCACGTAAAAACTCTGATGATGCTTATAAATGCTACACCCTCTCTCACTTATCTGATTTTGTGCTGGATCTTCGTACAATGCTAAGACGTTAAACTTTATAATTCTCTACCGTCGTGAATACTCCAGGACGTAACAAAGTATATACGTGAAAGGTTGGAGTAGCTCCAGTAGCATATAAGATTAGAGGGAGACATTTTAGATGATTTTGTCACATAAAATATCAATCTTTCGATGACACAATTAGGCTGTCACAAAATTTATTGAATAAAAAATTTTTGTAAAAAAAAATGCTTTATAAAATAATAATAAAGCTGTCACAAACGATGCATTATTTTATGCTCAAACAAGAGACATGAAAGATGAAGGAAGTTATTAAATTTTTGTCGAGGAGATGTGATTTCATTACTATAAATTAGAGAAGTGGTTTTAATTAGCTATTTAAGTTGAAAGCACCTACTTCTTATATTTATTTATTCAACCTTAATGATTAAAGAAAATGACTATGTATTACTTTGAATCCTAGTTAATGCTTTATTCTCTTTTAATCATGACATAAAATACTAATTTATATTGGATTTTATGTTTTTCACCAAAAATTAGGGTTTCCTATGGATTATGATTTATCCTTAAAAACCCCGTTGAAAATGATCTTTAGCAGCCAAAATCCGAAAAAAATTAGCCTTCATTTGGAATAATTTTTTGCCACCATTTTTCATTGTTTTTAAGAAATTTTTGTGTTAAAACGTTGTTTTAGAAAACTGTAAAAAGCTATCCCAAATTGTTGTTGGGGATGGAAGTAAAACACCACAATAAAACAAACAAAAAATAGAAAAAACACTGGATTGCAAAACAACAAGGATTTAACATGGAAAAACTCAAAATTGAGAAAAAAAAAGTTTATAACAACAACATACCAACTAATCCATTATGACGATGGGGAGAAATAAGTATAGATCTCTCGTCTCTCTCACTTTCTCGTTGTTTCTCTTCTCTCTTACATCATTCTCACACTCAAAACACAAGAGAAAGTCAAATTAATAACACCAGAGGACGCGACCCTTAAAAAAGGCGAGAAAGAAAACTATTAAATTCGCCTCACAATATTGCAATGCCAATTTAGAGCACTGCGACGCTAAATCCTTTGTCATTATAATATTGTGGCGCTCAAACCCCTAGCGCTGCAGCGTTACACAACACTGTCGTTCTGAATCTTGAGAGCTCCGATGCTCTGTGCCTCTACTCTCTATTGATTAGGGCTAGGGCGCTCGGAAATACCGCATCGGAGCGCTCAAGCACATCCCAAAAAAAATCAGGAAGTAAAACTTCCATTGGATTGCTTTTTAATGATTATGGAATTTTTTTTAATGTTGTGAGTGGTTTACTTGTAAAATATACTAGGGCACTTCTACAACATATCAAAAGAGACTAGGGCACTTCTGAATTGATTCAGAAGCTAGTGAGAGAAGCTCTGGGATTTTCAAAAATCTGTTTCGGCGATTTTTCATCTTTCTTCGCGGCGGAGTGATCCGGCGATCCGCCGGATCTCCGACGAGTCAGAAAGGATCCTATGGAAAACAAACGGATCCTTTCGTCGGATGCTTGGAAGAATTACAGGAAAGGTTTGGCGGTTCCGGTCACGGATGCTTTGGAAGTCTTTAATGGCGGTGCAAAGATGTTTGAAAATTTTAATCAGAATTTTAAAAGTTTGAAGGAGAAACCGTTAGTTATCAACGAAGGAGGTTTACTGAGCAAGAAATTTGTTCCTGACTACGTCCCTGGCAAAGGAAAAGAACTGGTAGAAGACCATCGTCTGAAGGTGAAGGATTTGTCGCCCCTACAGACGTCAATTAAGCATGGAACCTTCGAAGGAGATGCAGGGGCTTCGTCTTCTAAGGGAAGATCAGAGATTTCTTTTAAAAATCTTAATTCAAAATCTCTTCCCTCATCTCCGATTTTATGAGATCTTTCTAAATCTTCGGTTATTCATAACTCAGAGGATGCTAGTAATGTTGATGTGGAATTGTCTCTAAACAAGGAATCTAATCGGCCAACGGTGGTATTAGAAGCCTGTGCAGATAAAATCAATCCTTCGACTATTGGAGAAGGAAATGTGAAGTCTAATTCAGTTTGGAGTAGACGTCCATATGTTAAGGTGGACAAGTTGGAGCTGGGTTCCTTTCTATCTGATGATGGTAAAGTTGCTTTGCTACATGCTGACAAGGAATTGGAAAATGCAAACAGACTAAACAAGTCCCTGGTGGTGAAAATCTTTGAGGAAAACATCCCATTTCACATAATCAGTAATGATTTGAGAAGACTATGGGATAAATTTGGGAAATTCCATATCACAGGATTGGGACTTGGATGGTTCTTATGTGCTTTTGAGGAGTTTGCTGCCGTGGATAGCATTCTTTTAGGAGGCCCTTGGCTAATCAGGGGAAAAATCATTGGCTTAGACAAATGGTCTGTGAACTTCAATCCTACGTCTTTGAAGGGAATTGCAGCTCCCGTATGGATCAGATTGAATAACCTTCCACTACAGTGTTGAGATGAGATTAACATTTGTAGAATTGCTTCTCTAGTGGGAAAACCATTTCTTCTTGATGGAAACACATTTCAGTGGAGTAGGAGGGAATTCGCTCGTGTGTGTGTTTGTATCCCTCTAGACCTGTCACTACCACAAGGCGTATGGGTGAAGGGTCTAGCTGGCGAATTTTATCAGAAAATTGAATATGAAGGAATTCCTGGGTTCTGCTCTTTTTGTGGTAAGATGGGACATGAGTTTAAATCATGTGCTGGATTAAAGGAAAAACAAATGCAAAATTTGAAATCTGCTATTCCATCTGAGGAAGAAAAAGTTCAGGGTAATCAGGAGGTTATTGATGAAGAAAGGAAGATTGTAGATAATCCCTGGATCCGAGTAAAGCATGGAAGAAAAAGAAACAGCAAAGTTTCTTTCAGTAGAAAGGTTCTTAATAAGAAAAGTTTGGCTCCCAGGAAGAAAATTTTTATCCCAAAAACAGGATCTTCTATTGTGAAAGAGATGGGAAAAGGAGTAGAAAAACAAATTCAAGTCATGGATGATTTAGATCAACCTGTTCCGGAGGTGAATGTTAATGCGGTAGTGGCTAATACTATCATAGAAAACATTGTTGGAAATAAATCAGTAAGCATATCCGATGTGGATACTAACAATAAATTTGAAGTGTTATCAGATCTTCTGGTAACTAAGGAAGCAAATTGTGTAGATGATTATAATGAAGAATGTTTGGAGGAAGGGGAATTCCAGAATTCTAATTCTGAACCTGGTATTCATGAAGCAGATATTGATCTTATTCGGCAAAATGATATATCCTGGGCTGAAAACAGAAACGGACCTGTGAGTAAGTCAGCAGTGGATGGAAATCGATCAGCTGAGAAGAAATCGAAACTTTTAAAAGAACTTAAATCCCTTGGCTCTGGTAATGTTATCTCTCATAATAGGAAGGTGGGAAGTAGTAGAACCAAAAAGGTGGGGGGACCTGACCCCTCTTCCAAATAATGTCTTCAATATTATTTTGGAATTGTAGAGGAGCCAAAAAAACAGAGGCTGCTCTATACCTTAAGGAGATTGTCAAGGAATATAGGGTGTTCTTTATTGGTTTGTTGGAGACAAAAATCAGCTCTCAAGATAATAATCAACTGTTGAAGTTTTTGGGCTCTAACTGGAGTTCGTCTGCTGTTCCTGCGGCTGGATTGTCTGGTGGGATAATGGTGCTATGGAGGAATGACTTAGCTACCTTTTCGGTCATTGAAGCAACATCTCAAATGATCTTGGGTAACTTGGAGGTTCAGAGCCAAGGTAACTAGATTGTGGCTTCTATTTATG